>NC_064641.1:413252327-413542327 GCF_023864345.2 Schistocerca serialis cubense | reverse complement strand
AGTTGGACTTGGGCTCGGCGCGAGGCGTCGGGGTAGTGGACCCTCCCAAACACCACATGCCACGACAGGCGGCAGCCTGCGGGGTTCGGTGCTGGACTCTTCCCTGTTCGCTCGCCGCTACTGGGGGAATCCTTGTTAGTTTCTTTTCCTCCGCTTAGTAATATGCTTAAATTCAGCGGGTAGTCTCGCCTGCTCTGAGGTCGTTGTACGAGGTGTCGCACGCCACACCGCCAGCCGGCTGTGCACGCTACCGAGTAAGTACCGGTATGCGAACCGCCAGGCGACGGGCGCGCATCGCACGTTTAAGGAGACGCGGCCGGCCCCACAGGCGGCCACGACACTCCCAGGTCTGCGAAGCGGGGCAAACGCCGCGCGCTTCAGTATACGTAGCCGACCCTCAGCCAGACGTGGCCCGGGAACGGAATCCATGGACCGCAATGTGCGTTCGAAACGTCGATGTTCATGTGTCCTGCAGTTCACATGTCGACGCGCAATTTGCTGCGTTCTTCATCGACCCACGAGCCGAGTGATCCACCGTCCTGGGTGATCTTTTCGTAGTTTCCACTATCTCTTTCAAGACAGTTGCATAGGCGGGACTGAGGCGTGTGGCGGCCCCTGTTCCAGCGTTCAGTGTCCAACGGCCTCACGGCCGATGGGCGTCGTACGGCTCCACACCGGAGCGGACAGGCACTCGGGCGAAAGTCATTCAAAACCGGCGCCAGGCGCCAGGTGCCGCAGGCCAGCCGCTCCAGCGCTTCAGCGCTCGTACCACACAACATTGCCGTTAGTTTTGAGACGAACGCGTGGTTCCGCACGCGGCGCACAGCTACTGCGAGCCGTACAGGTAGCGTGTTGCGCGACACGACACGCACATCGAAAGACATGCAGTCTAGTCGGTAATGATCCTTCCGCAGGTTCACCTACGGAAACCTTGTTACGACTTTTACTTCCTCTAAATGATCAAGTTTGGTCATCTTTCCGGTAGCATCGGCAACGACAGAGTCAATGCCGCGTACCAGTCCGAAGACCTCACTAAATCATTCAATCGGTAGTAGCGACGGGCGGTGTGTACAAAGGGCAGGGACGTAATCAACGCGAGCTTATGACTCGCGCTTACTGGGAATTCCTCGTTCATGGGGAACAATTGCAAGCCCCAATCCCTAGCACGAAGGAGGTTCAGCGGGTTACCCCGACCTTTCGGCCTAGGAAGACACGCTGATTCCTTCAGTGTAGCGCGCGTGCGGCCCAGAACATCTAAGGGCATCACAGACCTGTTATTGCTCAATCTCGTGCGGCTAGAAGCCGCCTGTCCCTCTAAGAAGAAAAGTAATCGCTGACAGCACGAAGGATGTCACGCGACTAGTTAGCAGGCTAGAGTCTCGTTCGTTATCGGAATTAACCAGACAAATCGCTCCACCAACTAAGAACGGCCATGCACCACCACCCACCGAATCAAGAAAGAGCTATCAATCTGTCAATCCTTCCGGTGTCCGGGCCTGGTGAGGTTTCCCGTGTTGAGTCAAATTAAGCCGCAGGCTCCACTCCTGGTGGTGCCCTTCCGTCAATTCCTTTAAGTTTCAGCTTTGCAACCATACTTCCCCCGGAACCCAAAAGCTTTGGTTTCCCGGAGGCTGCCCGCCGAGTCATCGGAGGAACTGCGGCGGATCGCTGGCTGGCATCGTTTATGGTTAGAACTAGGGCGGTATCTGATCGCCTTCGAACCTCTAACTTTCGTTCTTGATTAATGAAAACATACTTGGCAAATGCTTTCGCTTCTGTTCGTCTTGCGACGATCCAAGAATTTCACCTCTAACGTCGCAATACGAATGCCCCCGCCTGTCCCTATTAATCATTACCTCGGGTTCCGAAAACCAACAAAATAGAACCGAGGTCCTATTCCATTATTCCATGCACACAGTATTCAGGCGGGCTTGCCTGCTTTAAGCACTCTAATTTGTTCAAAGTAAACGTGCCGGCCCACCGAGACACTCAATAAAGAGCACCCTGGTAGGATTTCAACGGGGTCCGCCTCGGGACGCACGAGCACGCACGAGGCGGTCGCACGCCTTCGGCTCGCCCCACCGGCAGGACGTCCCACGATACATGCCAGTTAAACACCGACGGGCGGTGAACCAACAGCGTGGGACACAAATCCAACTACGAGCTTTTTAACCGCAACAACTTTAATATACGCTATTGGAGCTGGAATTACCGCGGCTGCTGGCACCAGACTTGCCCTCCAATAGATACTCGTTAAAGGATTTAAAGTGTACTCATTCCGATTACGGGGCCTCGGATGAGTCCCGTATCGTTATTTTTCGTCACTACCTCCCCGTGCCGGGAGTGGGTAATTTGCGCGCCTGCTGCCTTCCTTGGATGTGGTAGCCGTTTCTCAGGCTCCCTCTCCGGAATCGAACCCTGATTCCCCGTTACCCGTTACAACCATGGTAGGCGCAGAACCTACCATCGACAGTTGATAAGGCAGACATTTGAAAGATGCGTCGCCGGTACGAGGACCGTGCGATCAGCCCTAAGTTATTCAGAGTCACCAAGGCAAACGGACCGGACGAGCCGACCGATTGGTTTTGATCTAATAAAAGCGTCCCTTCCATCTCTGGTCGGGACTCTGTTTGCATGTATTAGCTCTAGAATTACCACAGTTATCCAAGTAACGTGGGTACGATCTAAGGAACCATAACTGATTTAATGAGCCATTCGCGGTTTCACCTTAATGCGGCTTGTACTGAGACATGCATGGCTTAATCTTTGAGACAAGCATATGACTACTGGCAGGATCAACCAGGGAGCTGCGTCAACTAGAGCTGAGCAGCCGGCCGCCCGGGAGTGTGTCCCGGGGGCCCGCGCGAACACGCAAGCGTCCGCTCAATTATTCTGCAAACAGGAGGAGGCTGAGCTCCCCTGCACAACACACCTCGAAACCCTCTCAGGTCCCGGCGGCGCGCAGCGCCGTCCTAAGTACTTGGTCGGGTTCGAGAGAGGCGCAATCGCCCGGAGTTAGGCGAGTAGACGCTTTAGGTGCGACCACCCGTGCTCCCAACTGAGCTTGCCGCTGCCGACAGAGGCCCGGGAGCGTGCTGTCGTGGCATTGCCGGCGGGAGACAACACGCGCCACCTACGGTGACCGGCAGCTCCAACGCCAGCGCCACAGAAGGACAAAAGCCCTACTTGGGTGCCGAAGCGAACTCTCCCAGCACAGCGCACGCGCCAACACGTCCGCACAGCTGCGATACAAACCACCTGCGAGAACCGCTGGGGCGACCGAGCAGCAGACGGCGTCGCGGCGCCGAGCGCCGGGCGGCGGCGCATCCTCAGCGCACAAAGTCCTCAATCGGACCAGCACACTGCAGATGGCCACCGCGCTTCGCACCGGGCCCGCGAGGACCTACTTTGGCCGCAAGGCGCCGCGAGCAGGGGGCGCCGGCGCGCAGCTGCGCCGCCTGCCGCGTCCGTCGGCCGGCGCGCCTGCCACCGGCCGCCCCCACCAGCCGGCTGTAGCGCGTGCGCCCACGCACCGCGCTGCCAGCACGCCGGGCGGCCCCCCCTCACCGGCCGGGGACGGTCCCACCCAGCCACCGCCGCGTATCGCCTCACACCCAGATCCCCTTTCACGTTCGTGGGCATGGTGGGTCCCCTTTCACGTTCGTGGGCATGGTGGGTATCCCTGAAACAACCGGTTAATAGCTCGACCGATCGTCGCCAACACTGATTCACCTCTAGCGAGAACAACCGCACCACAACGGGTTACCGGTTGTTCATTTGCGTAACGTCACCAGCAAACGTACACGTCCATCGCCATTTGCAACGAGTATTGCATGCCTGTGTCAGGTGTCACAACACACTACGTCTGCCCACATAGACGCAACAACATGTGCACGCCTAGAGAACACGTGGAAGGTAGACCCCGTACGTATGCGGTGTCCATTGCGCGAACGACTGTCAGCCCGCCTCTGCAGCATGTCGCAGATGTGGAACGCGGTGCAACATGCTATCACGGTGTGTGAGAAGAGACGACTACGTCCGAATACACGCTCCACTACATCAACAGACTGCTCATGCTGATCGCCATCCAGGGCGTCCGTTCCTCCCACACGTCTGTATGGCGTACCACACTGCAATCCAGCTCTTATAGGGAGACGACACGTAGCTGCGTGCACAATATTTGGACTGTATGGTCCGCCGTTGCTAGGCGCTGTCGTCATACGGTCACATGGGCCACGATGTATCATTCAGTACATACGGAGCAATGTGCAGTACAGTTTGTGGGTTTTGCGTACATCGGCGGACAGGTGACAGGCCGTACCACAACGTAGGCTGAGTACGTCGGCATGCGAAGGGCATTGAACATGCAAACTTCTCACCGACCAGCTTGCGAAGGCAGGGGGGAAGGGGGGGGGGCATGTACGTCCTGCTGCTATCCACACTACAGTGTATAGCAGGAGCATGTGGAAAGTCAGCAACACCTGCAAGGTGTTTAACATGACGCGATACACAGGGGACCGGGCAGTGCGAGTAGCGAACTATATTGCGAGGGTTGCGGTTAGGCAACACTACACTACTTTAACGGGTTGCATAACAATTACAGAGCAGGTTCAGCGACAACGTGCGTCAGGTTAAGGCGCAATATAGTTTAGGTTACGGCGCACTTTAGGTTAGGTTAAGGCACATTATAGGTTAGGTTAAGGCACATTATAGGTTAGGTTAAGGCACAACATGGGTTACGTTAAGGCACAACATGGGTTACGTTAAGGCACAACATGGGTTACGTTAAGGCACAACATGGGTTAGGTTAAGGCACAACATGGGTTAGGTTAAGGCACAACATGGGTTAGGTTAAGGCACAACATGGGTTAGGTTAAGGCACAACATGGGTTAGGTTAAGGCACAACATGGGTTAGGTTAAGGCACAACATGGGTTAGGTTAAGGCACAACATGGGTTAGGTTAAGGCACAACATGGGTTAGGTTAAGGCACAACATGGGTTAGGTTAAGGCACAACATGGGTTAGGTTAAGGCACAACATGGGTTAGGTTAAGGCACAACATGGGTTAGGTTAAGGCACAACATGGGTTAGGTTAAGGCACAACATGGGTTAGGTTAAGGCACAACATGGGTTAGGTTAAGGCACAACATGGGTTAGGTTAAGGCACAACATGGGTTAGGTTAAGGCACAACATGGGTTAGGTTAAGGCACAACATGGGTTAGGTTAAGGCACAACATGGGTTAGGTTAAGGCACAACATGGGTTAGGTTAAGGCACAACATGGGTTAGGTTAAGGCACAACATGGGTTAGGTTAAGGCACAACATGGGTTAGGTTAAGGCACAACATGGGTTAGGTTAAGGCACAACATGGGTTAGGTTAAGGCACAACATGGGTTAGGTTAAGGCACAACATGGGTTAGGTTAAGGCACAACATGGGTTAGGTTAAGGCACAACATGGGTTAGGTTAAGGCACACCATGGGTTAGGTTAAGGCACACCATGGGTTAGGTTAAGGCACACCATGGGTTAGGTTAAGGCACACCATGGGTTAGGTTAAGGCACAACATGGGTTAGGTTAAGGCACAACATGGGTTAGGTTAAGGCACAACATGGGTTAGGTTAAGGCACAACATGGGTTAGGTTAAGGCACAACGTAGGTTAGGTTAAGGCGCAACGTAGGTTAGGTTAAGGCACAACGTGGGTTAGGTTAAGGCACAACGTGGGTTAGGTTAAGGCACAACGTGGGTTAGGTTAAGGCACAACGTGGGTTAGGTTAAGGCACAACATGGGTTAGGTTAAGGCACAACATGGGTTAGGTTAAGGCACAACATGGGTTAGGTTAAGGCACAACATGGGTTAGGTTAAGGCACAACATGGGTTAGGTTAAGGCACAACATGGGTTAGGTTAAGGCACAACATGGGTTAGGTTAAGGCACAACATGGGTTAGGTTAAGGCACAACGTAGGTTAGGTTAAGGCACAACGTGGGTTAGGTTAAGGCACAACATGGGTTAGGTTAAGGCACAACATGGGTTAGGTTAAGGCACAACATGGGTTAGGTTAAGGCACAACATGGGTTAGGTTAAGGCACAACATGGGTTAGGTTAAGGCACAACATGGGTTAGGTTAAGGCACAACATGGGTTAGGTTACGGCACAACATGGGTTACGTTACGGCACAACATGGGTTACGTTACGGCACAACATGGGTTACGTTACGGCACAACATGGGTTACGTTACGGCACAACATGGGTTACGTTACGGCACAACATGGGTTACGTTACGGCACAACATGGGTTACGTTACGGCACAACATGGGTTACGTTACGGCACAAATTAGGTTAGGTTACGGCACAAATTAGGTTAGGTTAAGGCACAAATTAGGTTAGGTTAAGGCACAAATTAGGTTAGGTTAAGGCACAAATTAGGTTAGGTTAAGGCACAAATTAGGTTAGGTTAAGGCACAAATTAGGTTAGGTTAAGGCACAAATTAGGTTAGGTTAAGGCACAAATTAGGTTAGGTTAAGGCACAAATTAGGTTAGGTTAAGGCACGATATAGGTTAGGTTAAGGCACGATATAGGTTAGGTTAAGGCACGATATAGGTTAGGTTAAGGCACGATATAGGTTAGGTTAAGGCACGATATAGGTTAGGTTAAGGCACGATATAGGTTAGGTTAAGGCACGATATAGGTTAGGTTAAGGCACGATATAGGTTAGGTTAAGGCACGATATAGGTTAGGTTAAGGTACGATATAGGTTAGGTTAAGGTACGATATAGGTTAGGTTAAGGTACGATATAGGTTAGGTTAAGGTACGATATAGGTTAGGTTAAGGTACGATATAGGTTAGGTTAAGGTACGATATAGGTTAGGTTAAGGTACGATATAGGTTAGGTTAAGGTACGATATAGGTTAGGTTAAGGTACGATATAGGTTAGGTTAAGGTACGATATAGGTTAGGTTAAGGTACGATATAGCGTAGGTTCAGATACACATTGTTGTAGGGAAAGGTGTATTGGGGGGGGGGGCGGCAGGTTCGTTGATAGTGATTATCGTAATTGGATGCCTGCGGTATTATCCGATTTGTCACGTCAGGATGCACTTTTGGCTCATGACAGGCGGCGCTCCGATTCCATGGTTGTGGCAGATCTGTGTCTTTCATTCCTGCCATTGTTTGTGTGCTGTGACAGGAGGCAGTATTGTGATGTTGGGTGCACCACTGTGTAGGACATGTGTGGGTGTTCGTGGCTTAGCTGAGCAATGTGCGGATGTCGGAAGGGTGGGATATTGTGTTTTCTGGGTGGACCTCCCGGTCTGGTAATGATAGTGTGGATTGTGTCATGTGGCGGAGAGGATGCACTGGATGTTCTTCCATGCTGGTGGTTAGATATTGTGTGTGATAAGAGAGTAGTGTGTGATAAGAGTGTCTGGCTGACGTGTGGTTCTCATTGTGTGCAGAGTCTTTCAGCATGTATAGGGACGGTTGTATATATTATCTGTATTCTGATGGCTCTGCATCTATTACTAATCAGTGCCGTGTATACGGTTACTCTAGTTCCAGTCGAAACTGTTCTATCTCTGTACATTAGTGACACTGCGGCTCCACTATGTTGCCGCCCCTGTCGGCCGTTTCCCCCAGTGTATGGCTAATGATTATCAGCAATCAGTCTATTAGTCAATACCGGTAGTGTGACGACGTCAAATGTCCGGGATGGGGGAAGCTACACCCTTCCCGTGGGTCAGGGCCTAGAAAGACTCTTCCCACGCAGGAGACTCGGACTGTCGTTACTCTTCCGAGACATATATGTGCCCAGCGTTTTTTTGCGGCTGCGAGTGCAACGCCAGGAGGCTCGGACTGTCGTTACTCTTCCGAGATATATATTTGCCCAGCGTTTTTTGCGACTGCGAGTGCAACGCCCACGGGTGCCGACATGGATGGGGCGCTTCCTAGCTGATGGCTCAGCATGAGAATCCGTACAGTGAGCAATGCGATCGCGTCTGTAGCTTGTACGTGGTACAGCTCGCAGCTCATGAATAGGGACAGCGGGAATGTCGCATATTGGAAATATCTCTTCATGAAACGCATGTTATAGGTGTGAATTGCACCTTACGAGTGCGGGAAACGTCCGCCGTTCATCCGCTGGCGATGCGAGTTGGGCGGTTGGGGTGGGGCACGAACGGGTGCAGGTGGTGTGATTGCCGGTCCACGACTTCGTGCGGCAGAGGCACTGGCGTATGGGTGCTGTGGTCGACAGAGGCTGCATGCTTTGTGGGTGGCGTCGAAAGATGGGCACTGTGGGCCCATCGATGTCTTAGTCGGCTTGGCGTCCCATAGATGGCGGTATCGTCGTTGCAGGAGCTCATGCTGAGGGAGACCTACAGATGGCGGTATGTTTTGTGGTGCGCTCGACATGGCGGACGTAGTGTTGTCCGATTCGCATAGATGGCGATACTGTTTTGCCAGCATGGTTGGCGTAGTTCCGTCGGATCCCTGTAGATGGAGGTGTCGAATGTTTACTGTGGACATTCATGTCGTCGGCACGAGAGGGCGCGCGCGCCAGTCCCACCACAATCGCTCTATTTCCTAATACCTCGACCCTCCCCCCTACGGACTTATCACCACCCACACTAGCCGCCCCGGGGACTTGCCAACGACACACCCTATCCCAAGTCTATTTTCTTGCGGAGCATCATGTGTTATTATATTTTATTTCACATCCATAGTGTATAGGGGTATTGTAGTTCACCGTACGGCGGTGGACGCTGTGTTACCACACGCCGGGGGGGGACGGAGAAAACTTTCAGAAAACTTTCAGAAAACTTTCAGAAAACTTTCAGAAAACTTTCAGAAAACTTTCAGAAAACTTTCAGAAAACTTTCAGAAAACTTTCAGAAAACTTTCAGAAAACTTTCAGAAAACTTTCAGAAAACTTTCAGAAAACTTTCAGAAAACTTTCAGAAAACTTTCAGAAAACTTTCAGAAAACTTTCAGAAAACTTTCAGAAAACTTTCAGAAAACTTTCAGAAAACTTTCAGAAAACTTTCAGAAAACTTTCAGAAAACTTTCAGAAAACTTTCAGAAAACTTTCAGAAAACTTTCAGAAAACTTTCAGAAAACTTTCAGAAAACTTTCAGAAAACTTTCAGAAAACTTTCAGAAAACTTTCAGAAAACTTTCAGAAAACTTTCAGAAAACTTTCAGAAAACTTTCAGAAAACTTACACATATAAAATAAATAACACCACAATTTAAACCGTTTTATATAACACAATATATACAGTTATTACAATACATTTTGCAATTGCACCATACATTACAAACTAGTTTCTACTACTTCCTTACACAATACATATCTCTTTCTATACATTTACTATTACACATATTTTCACCTTTTAAAATTCTATCACCTGACATTAACATATGACAACACATTCAATACATATTCTACCCATTTTAGCTTCACTAGACAAACCATATTTTATACACACACTACCACAATCCATTTCAATTACATAGCACTACATATACATCCACTCTTTTAACAGCATGCAACAACATGCATTTCAACAGTAATCCTGCCAATCCACATCACCAGTCATTTTAGACTAACACAATATACATTACTGTCACTCATTACCATATACTGCTTTCTGCCTTTATAACATGTCACATATTTCATATTTACATTTCAGCCAATAAGGTACATATACAAATGTTGTACAATATTCACAGTAACAATTGCAACCATAAAATGCACATATCTTCTGTACATCAAGGGTCTCAATTCCATCAATCACACCACACATGGCACCATGTCAACCACCACTAATCTCACAGATCATACAGAACTAGATTAATTGTTCACACATCACATCCTCCAAAGACCATCCACAAAACACATGTCTATTACCTATTCCAAACAAACCATCTCAACACATCCCTCTACATCACATTCCATACCTTATCACTCCACTGACAAAATAATAATACACAACACTTCAAGACACACACAATAACATACACTCACTACACAACATTACATCAACACAAGCATCACACACAATACCCCCTGGCAATAGAGCTCAACCTCTACATCCACCAAACAAAAACTACCACAAAATATCCACCCCTATTGCAAAACCTGCAGGACACACCACACTCACCTACAAACAATACATGCTCACCCACACACACAGAACTGGACACCTCATAAAATCCCAACTCCCTCATTCAAACCAGCATCACTATACCCACCCAGTGTCACTACATTACTTATCCCCATTCCTACCAATCTAATACACCCACATCATAGTCCACAACATACCTACATATACAGACATTTCCTACTCAACTGTCCATACATCCCCAAAACATACTTTGCAGTATAAATACAGATCCTAGCACCAGATTTCACTTTCAACAACAATCAATATACAGACCAGTCTTCATTTATCCAAACACACCCACACACACACACACACACACACACACAATTCATTCTCATTACCACTGCCAAAACATGTTTTCCACACATTACCATTACTCACAGTATACATAACTCAACCTACTTGAGCAACTTATTCCACCAATTTACCAACCACCACACAACATAAGCATATAAATCAACTACCTCTAGAAGCCACAACAGCAAACCTTATGAACATAACAATCATTTAACTACACACATAACAAATACACAATTCACATCAATACATCCAGCCAAGGCAACAGAGCCACTATTCACTACATTTACCCACCATTTCACTTCTTCACTTTAAGAAACATCATTAATACCTGATTTCTAGATAGAACATTTGCAAACCAGCTAAATCTTGCTACAATTATGCCTCTCCACAACAAGGTAGAGAAAACAGACATGACAAACTATAGTCCAATTCCTATACTACATCTTCTCAAAATATATTTCAACACTATTCATTAAATACATCAGAAATGTATAAATTCTAACAACATAATCACATCTTCCAAATACAGATTTCCGAAATAATAGTTCCACCACACATGCTCTGCATGAATCTCCACAAAAGCACAGAACTCTCAATGACCATGAACAACCTTCTGTCACTATATTTCTTTATCAGTCAAAAGCCTTTCACATGGTCAACCACAAGCTGCCACTTACAAAACTCCATACATATGGAATTACAGGTGTAACCCACAATTGGTTCCATAGCTACCTTAGTCAAAGAAAGCAAGGTGTACAAATACAAAACGAGACATTCAGGCACTGCATGTCAGTTATACTACATACAACAAATGACATCCCTCACCTATGTCCTTGACCCTGTTCTTTTCATTCTGTTCATAAATCTCCCAGAACACATACCAAATGCCACCCCTTTCTGTATGCAGACAACATATCCTCATAACAAGTAGCAGTAACACATAGCACAATGCAGTTAAATTAAACTACATATCTACAATCTTTGTTTGAAGCAAACAGACTACTCAAATACTCACAAACACTATACATATGAACATCCATACTAGACAAACTGACCCCTTCAATGTAGTTACAGTTATCAAAGATGTCACTACTAACAGGCTGTACAACAATTTTCTTAGGCATACTATCTGTAACACACTAAATTGGAAACCTCACATTGAAGCATTGTCACAAAAGCTTTGTAAAACCAGCTTTCTATTACAATCACTAAAAGACACAAACAGTATAGATACATTGAAGCTGGAGTACCATGCCCTATTTCACTCTGTTGACCTATGGCCTACTCTTCTGGGAAAAGAACTGATTCTCTCACAACTTCCAGGTTACAAAACCAAATAGTAATAATAATGAAACATAACATCACAACACTGTAAACCATTATTTCAACAGCTAATATTCTTCACACTCCCATGCCTCTATATATTCAAGGTAGGTTTGTTTTTTAACAGTACAGCACTTTGACACCCTAAACAAAAATAGACACCACCACACACAACACCAGAAACAAAACAGTTACAATTATAGCCCACAACATTAACACAGTTGGGGGGTTCAATGTATGGGCATTAAAACATACATACATAAGAAAACAATCAATATCCCACAAATGGGAAATTAACAACATTGCTATTCTATCACTGTTTCTAGTCCACACATGCATTTCTAGAAACAAACTTTTCATTACTTGCAATAAGGAGTTTCTCCCATTGCAGACATGTCTACTTACTAACATAATTTAAGTACCATATGTTGTCTATATTACATATGTCATGTCTTTTGCTATGTCACTTACTTACCATAATTTTTTTGATTACTTGTAATTACATGTATATTCACTTGTAGATATTTCTACTTACTTAGACAACTTAATTATTATTTCTTACTGATACTCTATCTATTATGTGTATTCTGCTATCTGCAGCATGCACCACCATTACCTCTCATTCACACACCACCTTTTTTTACATCTTGTCTATATATCTTATGTTTTTCTGCTATGTGCATTATGTACCACTACTGTCATCTGTCACTACTGTCATCTCTCATCATATACCACCATAACATAACTTTTCAAATTGACCTGTCCTTTATCATGACATGCTTTGCTGGACAAATTGTATCATCTACAGGACCAATAATAAATCAAACACTCTACTACTACTACATAGCAGACAAGTCACTTTATTACCTTTGTTCTACAGAACAAATATACAATCAGGAACCTTCATATGCATCACATATTTAAATAGCTGACATTTTCTTTTCAGCACACAATACTCAGTTTTTATTTCAGGACATTACAACAAATACTTCTATAGAGACATCAATACAGCTTTCACAATAATCCTCCCTACCCTATTTATTACATCTAATACTAATTTCTGCTGAACATGTATGAACAACAAAATTCATCTATCACATTCTCTTATTTCAAGTACACTACACACATGACTACACCTTTATTAACTATCTACACCTTTTCAAGACTTCACAATGTCTTGTACATTTACTCACACACTCACTTTGCAATAAACACTTTCACATTCAGTCCTCACATTACACACAGCATTGCTAAATTTAACAATGTCCACCCCCAGTAGCAGAGTGATCAGCACAACAAACTCAATCCCAAAGACATGGGTTAGATTCCCAGCTCAGTACAATGTTCTTCATTTACACACTGGGTACTATGTTGTCCTAATCATCATTTCATCCACACACACATCACCAAAGTGGCATCAAATCAAAATACTTGCACCAAGCAAGCAGTCTATCCAACAGGAGGCCCTCATGACACACCATCTTTAATGTAATTTAAGAACACTCAGTAACTTATAACTACCCATTCTCATATCATAAACAGCCAATAGATTGCAAAAGCAAACACTCATTTCCACATATACACAAACTGGTAATTCAGCCAGGACCAAGGATATACCAATGCCACATTAGATTTACAATATTACACTTTCACAGATTTCACTAAATAAAATGGTTGCTGTTATTAACACTGACTTTCTTATATCCATACACTAATCTAATACCAAGATGAACACACAGGTATTTGCCTCCATACTTTCTACAACCATTACTATTTGCAACTACTTCAGTCACATTCTATAATACAAACACACTAAACATCACACTACACTACATACTCCCTAAATACATCAGCCCTCTATATCCAAGCCAGTAACTACAGCACTATCACACATACCAACCACTTAATCCTTTATCTACAAAATTTATCAGTCCTTTCAAACTCATTTTATCCACAATATACACAAAATCAACTTATCACATCCCACCTGTTTCATCACCTGCAACTCCACCAAAAATATCATATAAGATGTTTCTGATTACAATACCCATTTCACACTTCCTCAACAAGGAGTGACTACTGCAGCAACTTCATCACCTGCCATCATTTCCAAATCTTCACAATCTCTCACCTATACTTATCCAAACAAAGACACCACCCCTACTCCGTCACCATCCATTAAATATGTAATCATCAATCACTCACTTGTCAGACCTACAGCAACTCCATACCAACAAATATTGCTGATATTTTAAATTGAACACCATTTCTTCTATATTTTACTGCAAAACCTCTATCATAATACAAACATTGAGACTACATTCACAGAACTTTGGTCACCAGCTGATACTATAAAATGTCCTCTCACTACTTCCCAGCATTTTACAGTAGGTAACAGTACTCAATAAAATTAAACTTTCAGAACACAATACACAACTGTCATTTCAAACATCAAATTAATCTATATCTACAAGCAACTAACAGTTCACTCAAATACCTTCCATTACATACTTTGAACAAGATATAGTTACACATTGTACATACATTTCTCCTTTCCATTTCATTGTAACATACACATTTTACACAGCATAACATTTCACTACACATACTGAACACTGTCACAGCACACAGGAGGCACACACATCAGCCACAGTTAATTTACCACAAACAGTTTTACTCCCCACTACACAACTACATACTATACCATATCACTCCTATAAACCACTATCATAAAATGAGGCCAAATCTATTTCCACATAAACCACTTTCCAAATGCTACAGGTACTTCATTCTACATATCATTTACCTATATTTTTCGAATCACTAACTTCATCTCAGGGTTACCATTATACCATTTACAAGGTACAGCCTGCATACAATAAAATGTCTGCAGGACATCAAGACAAGGGCACATTTGCCATTCATACCTTTTCAGGTTATTGCCAGTCACTGCAGGCAAGAAACAAACCAACAACTGGAAGAACACACACACATCTAATGTCATGTACAGAATAAATGTTTTTTCACTCACAATCTGGTACCCCAAACACACACAACCACCACCACAACCACTTCCTCTTCCTCCTCATACCTGAAAACATTCTGCTACAGTGCTGCAATTTATATGCACATACTTCATTTACCATTTCCAACTTCAAAAAACACATCACAAACCTTTCACTAACATATACACATCTTAATTTGGACATTCAATTTTCCTTATTTTCCAAAAACCACCATTGCATTTACAGTCTCACTTACCTAACATGTCTTGCAGAAACCATTCACAGAACATTCCTAAACAATGATGTCTTTTTCTTCGTTCAGTCATTCACATGTAATAAACCCAATCTACAGATAAGCACAATATCACTAACTGCCACAAACTATACATCTCTGTTCTTCTTAAGCCCATAAATTACCTCATTCATACACCTATCTCATTAGAAATTTATTACTTTTAATGTTATCTGTTGTCAGTCAAACAACATGATAACATTTAACATCAAAAGAAACCACTCTCCACACACCATCAGTTGCCAAAACCACATTTCTGTACACCTACCTCATGTAACCAGGCAATATACCATCACATACAGAATTAACAGTAACAATTGCTGTAGAAAAACATGTCATATGCAATTTCAAGTGCATAAACTGAAAATATTTTTTCAGGCACATTCATTTCTTCACTTTCCCAAAACTATAGATCCATAAATCATGCATCAAGACTACACAACTCTTAAACCCACATTGTGAATTTGGCTTTCATTAGTGCAATGGACAAGACATCAAGATGTATAAAGGCATAATTGAAGAACTCATCTCACATGCACTACAAAACAAAGCCTTACATCCTAAAAAACTATTAAACACATGAACAATGATTACACTACCTGTCAATAGAAATACTTCATGTATCAAAAGCAAACAAATTGCTATTTACAAAATCTGTACATAAGCGTTTTGCACAAGACATAGTGCTTCAAAACTTGCACACAACAAATATACATAAAGACAAAAATCAAAAGACATGTCAAGCACTATGTGATGTCACCACAGAAAAGAAAGTTTCTAAACAGGAACAACCAAATCATATACAGAGACATTCTACAGACCCTTCAAACGTAGCAAATGGCTCAAAACCCAGTTTACGGCCACAACACATTACGCACATACAAGGAAATAAAATAAATTCAGTTTTCTCTGACAACCATGGAGGACATTTTACACACACAATATAATCATGGGCTCCCCTCCAAAATTACTCAGACTCAAACCAACATCCAAATAATGTCTTTCCACTTA
Source organism: Schistocerca serialis cubense (assembly GCF_023864345.2). NCBI lineage: Eukaryota > Metazoa > Arthropoda > Insecta > Orthoptera > Acrididae > Schistocerca > Schistocerca serialis. The sequence goes on along the minus strand of NC_064641.1, from coordinate 413,526,229 downwards.
TTGCTGGAGCTAATTTATATAACACATTTGTGCACAATACTGTCACAGAATAGTATCAAACACTCAAAAGTTTTTATGTCAACTAAAATTTTCAGTGACCTGTCTCAATAAGGCTGCTACTAACAATGACTACTGTTCAAATTATACATATTGATTTTTCTGATCACTATGCACATGAAATGTATCACATTTCAATCCACCACTCAGTATATTCAAAATAAGAAAAACATGAAAGGACACATTTTACTGTCAGAAAAGTAAATAACTTGATGAAACAATGGCATAGTGATTACTTCAATTAGACATACAAAAGATGGCTTTTCTGTTGATATTTGAATATTACTTTCACTGCCACTTCACATACAAAACAAATACAACCACTAATACAAAATAATTCAGTAAAAAGGCATTACAACTTCAACAGAAAAGAGACAGCCTACTGCACAGACTTTCCAAGCTGCTCAGTCACAAATCCAAATACTTCAAGGTACACTACCCACATCACAGGACCACACACAGCAGACATATGACATAAGCTCATAACAGAACAATTCTATAATATTACATTTAATCTAAGACCATCTACAGCATAGAACATCAACAGATGGGTAAAATAACAATAGATAGCAAAACTACACTAAATATGTAAGGATACAAGACAATGCACTGACACACTGACAAATTCAGATGTTTTTCACAAACTTCATCACTAACTCTCCAAACACCACTCTCCTATAAAACAACACTACTCTCAACTTCCTTCTCCAACTATATGCCTTCTTAAATACATATCATTTACATTACAATTATTTTTTTAATTCAAACAATAACATCCTTCAAATACACATTTCAGACAAATACTCGACCACACATACTTTGCATGCATTTATAGCAAAAAGCTCAGGTTTCATTGTCATAAACAACCTGACCTCATATTCCATCTGTAAAAGGCATTTGAGCTCATCAACCACAAGCTGCACCTTATGTAACTCCATAACTATGGGATTACAAGTTTAGTCCTCAATTGCTTCCATAGGTACCTCAGTGAAACCAATATATAGAACTAAGACTCACATCTGGGCACTGGATATGAGAAACACTACATACAACAAATGGCTTCCCTCCAGGACATCTCCTTCACCCTCTTCATCAATCTCCCAGAATAAGTACAAAATGACAGCTGCTTTCTGAATGCCAACAAATATTCTTACAAGTACATGTAACACATTGCAAGATGCAGCCAGTGAAACTACTTGTCAATCAGAATCCTGTTGTCAAACAAATGTACTACTCACAAACTGTTCGTCTTAACTTCCACACTACACATAATCTTCAAATATTAATAATTCTATACACTACATAAAACACAAGACTACATTAGCATACTTAACAGCTAGAAAGAATTATAAACATGCAATCTATGGCACTAACAAGTAACTTACTTAGCATTGAGCCATCCACAAAAATAAATGCAAGAGACCATGGAGCATAATAACCAATAACCAAAAGCCAAAAGCCACCTCACCACATGGGTTTAATAAATTTTGCACACAATCTATTAATGACATTTATTAAACTATTCTTATACCTCAAGAAACTGCATTTCATATTTTAAACATATAATGGCATAAGCTATTCGTTGAAAGACATGTTCGCTCTGAGGTAACACCAGATATTGTTTTAAGTATTGTTGATAATTTTAGGCCTTCTGATAGTGTATATGTATATGATATTTGTAATACATTAAAAAATAGCCACTTGTGTAGTATTTCCTCTCACGTATTATATAACAATAAGTTTAAATTGCAATGTATTTACAAATGTGCTAAACTTATGTTGGGCCCATTTACAAGCAGGTACACAAATTGCCATTCTCATTATCCCCCAGTATTTCTGACACCACTTTTTTCCCCAAGGATTTAGCAATCCATTATCTACTACCAGTTATGTGATTTTTTGGAACATACCATTTCTCCTGCACAATTTGGTTATACAAAAGGCAAATCTGTTCATGTTCACCCTGTGATAAAGGTGTTTAGCATTTTTTGGAGAACAACTTTGCATACATATTTCAATCCTTTAATAACCATAAACAAATTGTCTTTATTGGGAACAAGAGATCACAGATAGCCAACATTAAGAGCAGTGTGCCACAAGGTTCAGTTTTGGTACCCCTCTTACTCACTAATGATGAATGACTTTCCATATTATACAAATACTCCATTCACTGAGCTGCTGATACTATTTCTCCAATATTGATTCAGACTAATTCCTCCACAATATGACCAAAGACACTATCACAAGAAACATTCTGGTTGCACACTAATGGCTTTTTCCCCAATGAGAGTAAACCTCAGCAAACAGTATCTACTTTAAGAGATTTACCAGTATAAGACTGTCTAGGCAGTGTAAAGTTTTTTCATGTTGTAATTGGCAGTAAATTGGAATTGGCAGTAAATTATCTTGGGAGCTACACATTAAGTACATCAGTGCAACACTTTAAATTTCTTCAAAACTACATAGGTATAGACAATCATGTACCTTTGTTTTCTGTAACAACAGCCATTTTGCCTCTTTTCATAGTACATTACCCTGTTGACTTTTAAGGTTGCAGTACACACATTAAGGATACTTTGGTACTACAATTAAAAGTTACTACAATAATTACAAATTCATAAACTCATGACCACTACTGGCCATTGTTTATTGACCTTAAATTCTGAACTGTAATGAACTTATACATTTACACTGTTGTCTTATATACAAAAAATAACTTACCAGAATATCACCTTACATAGGATCTACACTGCCACTCCACTACAAATAATACTCATATCAATATACCTTACTGTAGATTATCAAAATCATTAAAGAGCTATGACATGATTGGTATGAAAATGTTCAACAAACTGCCTGTTGAATGGGTAAATGCTACACTCAACATATTAAAACACACATTGTACAGTAGCTTATTCATTAGTCCTTTGCTCAATTACTTTTATGAATGTGAGGACATGATGCCAAACAAGTAACTGTTTGAAAGTAACAATCTTTCTAATGCTGTTAAAGTAAGATACTTTTTTCATGTTGTTATAATGCTGACATTATATATAGCTGTACTCAATTGAATGAGAAGCATTGTATTATATTCTCTGATCATACACATTCTTGACACTTTTCAAATTAACTTGCTCTATACCAAGATGACCTTTGCTATACAAAATGTGTGATCTATGGGAACAACAACAAATATTTCCCAAAATCAATCCTGTCAATATTTCATTCTTGCTGCATCAATGGGGCAGCACTATACTTCATTAATGACCTACATCCAAGCAGCTTCACAAAGACTGACAACATACATTTATCCAAAGACTACAGAAAAACATTGTTACATATATACTACACACAAAAAACATTAAACATTACATCATAGAAACCTCTTTCACTGTAGAGATGTCTCCATATAAAAATAACCCTATGACTTAAGATAATCAACCCACCATTATGACATACAAAGTTGCTAATTAAAGTTTACAAAAGAACTTTCAATTGACTCATTTCACAAATATTTAAGGATATTTATCTCCACTTCACCTGCAGATCAACTGAAATAAATAAAACTAGTCATAACCTACCTTCCAAACTAATTCATCCCATTATATCAGTCATCACAGTCTGCACAGACCAAAAGGTGCACCCACTTTACAGAACCATCATGAGATACATTATGGCCACTAACCATACTGCCAACATTTCTTCATTATAGCAGTAATGAACATTCAGGAACAAATAGTCCATCCTCAACAATGTCTCACTTACCTGTAATCAAAATGAATCATATTACATCAACAATACATACACACTACTTCCATCACCATAATATACACATTTGTTTCAATCACTTATTCACATAACAGAATAAACTCATTGCTTCAAACATTTGGACACTTGCCCAAACACTTATACTTCAGGCACTTGCCCAAACACTTATACTTCAGGCACAAAGACTCCAGTACACTTACATTCACTGCTTTTGAACATACAGTTCAACAATTAACCCACTACTTTTGAACATAAACCACAACACACTTAACACACTGAAGGCAACATTCTGACTAAAATCATTCACTAACAAAATGTTTCTACACCTCTATCTTCTTATTACATACATCACTGATTTGCAAACCCCCAAAGAGAGAGTACTTTTAACACTGACACTGAACAGCCCTTACAATACTTGAGTGGCACAAAGCTAACAAAGGTGTGGCAAATAAGTGTACTGCAGATGCCACAGTGAAACAGCACCACTCACTGCAACAATGAATAAGTTACACAGTTTCAGTACATCACAGGACATTAATTGTCACTAAACTACTTGTCAGCAATTCTACTTTACCATTACCAACAAAGGGTCACACACTACCATCATTACACATCTACCAACACACTGCTGCCAACTCCAACATAAAAAGTACATTCACAACATTATATACATTTCTGTAACCAACACTATCAACAATACAGGTAATCAAAGCAACCACAGAATCAGGTTAAATGCACTGAACAAATGCTTTATGAAAACAATATTATAAACACACAATGAATGTAGGAAAACCAGGAACAAAATAAAAGGTAAGGACAATACAGCTTCAATTACAAGACATTGTCAATCACTCATTAACAACATTATCAAAAATGCTTGTATGGATTACATTTGCCATATACAACTGGCACCAAGTTGTTAAACACAATCTAGAAACAGGAATTTACTTTTGTAACACTATTACATGCTACTCTAAGCATAATTGCATAGTAAACCACTTCCCCAAAACTTAACTCCTACCATCTATCTCTTTCACATACTATCAAAACCATCCTCACCACCTGATACTTCAACTAACTCCACAGCATCCACTCCACCAACCATGGCAGCTGTCTATTTCTTTCACAACCTCACTGGTCAATCACTATAAACACTCTTCCCACACAGCTTTCATGCATGTACACAAAAAACTAATACTCACAGAGTTTCAGGAGTTGCCATCTGGCTTTCACATTCTACATTTTTTTACACATTAATTCACCCTTTCTCGTACAAAGGCAAACATACAATTGTTCCCTAAAGCATTCCTTACATGGTTTCATACCCTGCACTACTATAGACACCCACTATTTTCTCAATTTATGGAATTAAGTCACCATCCTACTAACACCCACAATGCATAATGTCTTACAACACAAACTTTGCATACATCCACTTACTTTTTGTCCCAAAACATGGCATTACTTCCCTACTTTAACCAAGCTCATAACTACTTTGCAACATCTGGACAAAATTGAACCCTGTTACAATTTCACAATATTCATACTTCTCACATTCCCAGTTCAGCACAACACATGACAACAACACATTACACCATTACCAAGTCAATCTAGGTTTTTGGGGATACTACCAACATTGCACAACTATAGCAACATCAAGAATGGTGACAAAGTGGGAATTATGACAATATATTACACAACACCAACTAAGGACTATTTCATCACAAACTCCCTTCCATTTTATTTTTTATTTATTTATTTATTTATTTATTTATTTACTTATTTCGTATTCAATTAATCCGTATTGTGATAAATCACAAGGATCTGGAATGAGTCATGATTACATACAACAGATATAATACACATATATAAAATGACAAAAATGTACCATAAGATTATGAATAAGTTTGTAGGTTAAAATCAAATCGAAGGTATAGCTCAAGTAATATAAAACAATACCTAAAAAGGAAATATAGTACATTTTCCAAATTAAACAAATAATACACATATATAAAATGACAAAAAGTACCATAAGATTATGATTAAGTTTGAACTATCAGTTCAAATTCAAAGTGCAGCACCAAACCAATTCCAAAAGCAACCTCACACTGCTGTTCATTAACTTCTTAAGTACAACAGACAGTCCACTCAACATTCAAAACACCACTAAACAAGGTGGCTTCCAACACATATCCATCAATCACCTTCCTATTATATAGGAAAGCAATCCAGAGGCTCCAGAGCCAACCAATGTTACAGAGAAGTGTCAGGGCAGTCAGTGCCAAACTCAAAACTCAGACATATTCAACATCTTTTTCCTACAGAATGCAACCAGACATCCAAATGTTAAATTAACTTTAAATGTACTTCATCCCAAAACATTGAACCAACTTCACACCACACAGAGAAGGATACTCTTTTACACTCTCCAACCACATTACACATGACTCTTCAGTCTAATTTTAGCTCTCACTTTTACAACTGTCCTTCCAATTTCAGTTTCTTTCCTCACATTGTATTGTCATGACAAAGCAATAAAACCATAACTTGTTACCAACATCAACACAGGGTTCACACATAAATAACAAGATGCATTTTTGCCATTAAGGACCAAATAAATCACATTCCACAACACTAACAATATCAGACTGTCCACTGTAGTATTCCAGCCACCCCAACACAACTCACACACATACTTCACTATCTTTCCTACAACACCCCCACCATCAGCACCACACAAACCATTGACAGATGGCAGTAGTCAAAACATTGCAAATGGACTGTATACATTTAGTTATGTCAGGATTGAAGCATTATCTGTATGTCTACATCCAATGTCATTCCCTCCTATTCCTGCAACATAGCCAACATTAATTGGGAACAAGACAAGCTCTACAGAGTAATACCAACTTTGTGTCCTCTCTGCTGCCATCCAAGAGTGGAACATGCAGACATGTGTCACCACACACCTTCAGATGACTAGTGTGAGTGACATACAGAGTACACTATCCAAAAATTACCTCAAGCAATTAAACAGACAACCACCTCATGGAGATAACATCTTGGACCTACTGATAATAAAGACCCAACCTTTTCCACTCTATAAGCATAGAACAGGGAATCAGTTATCATAAGGCCATTGCAGCATTCCTAAATATGGAAGTAACTAGGAATATAAAAAAGCAAGCAAGGTTTATCTGATTCACAAGAGTAATAGGAGGCAGATATCAGACTACCAAACACATCAAAACAAAACTTTCTGTTCAAACACTGACAATGATGAGTGTTTATGGAAAACTGCAAGGCAATCATAATATACATTTTAGACAGGTACATGTCAAGTAAAACTGAGGGACAGGAAAACCCCACTGTAGTTCAACAACAAAGTTAGGAAACTACTGCAAAAGCAAAGAGAGCCTCACTGCACATTTAAAAGCAGCCAAAACCTCTCACACAAACAGAAGCTAAACAATGTCAAAGTTAGCATAAGGAGAGCTGTGTGTGAAGCATTCAGTGAATTATAAAGTAAAATTCTATGTACCAACTGCACAGAAAATCATAGGAACTTCTCATCTTACATTATATCAGTAAGTGGATCAAAACAGCATATCGAGACACTCTGGGATAATGATGACATTGAAACAGAGGATAACATGCATAAAGCTGAAATACTACACACCCTTTTCCAAAGCTGTTTCACAGAGGAAGACCAAACTGCAGTTCCTTCTCTAAATCTTCACACAAACACAAAATGGCTGACATCCAACTAACTGCCAAAGGAATAGAAAAGCAACTGAAATCAATAAACAGAGGACCAACGACTGGATTTGTCAAGATACTGGTTTCATTCTACACAGAGTACACAAAAGAACTTGGCCCCCTTCTAACAGCCATGTACCACAAGTCTCTAGAGGAACAGAGGATTCAAAATGATTGGAAAAGAGAAAAGATAGTTCCAGTTTTCAACAAGGGTCATCAAGCAGAAGTGCAAAACTATAGGCCTATGTCTCTGACATAGATCTATTGCAGAATTTTAGAACAGTTCTTTGCTCACATACCATAACATTTCTGAAAAACCTGAGAATCTACTCTGTAGAAATCAACATGGATTCCAGAAATAGAAATCATGTGAGACCCAACTCAATTTATTTGTTCATAGGACCCAGAAAATATTACATACAGGCTCCCAGGTAGATACCATTTTCCTCAACTTCCAGAAGGCATTAGATACAGTTCCACACAGTCACCTGATAAAAGTAAGAGCATACAGACTATCAGATCAGCTGTGTGGCTGGATCAAAGAGCTTTTAGCAAAGAGAACACAGAATGTTGTTCTCAATGGACAGACATCTACAGATGTTAAAATAACCCCTCACATGCCACTTTATAGTCTTATGGGACCATTGCCTTTCACAATATATACATAAATGACCAAGTAGTGTCAGATGTTCCATGCACCTTTTCACAGATTCTGTAGTATACAGAAAAATTGCAGCATTAGCAAATTGCAGCAAAATGCAGGAAGATCTGCAGCAGACAGGCACTTTGTGCAGAGAGTGGTAACTGACCCTTAACATAAACAAATGTAATGTATTGCAAATACATAGAAAGACATATCCTTTATTGCATGATTATATGATAGCAGAACACTGGTTGGAGTTACTTCTGTAAAATATCTGGGAGTATGTATACAGAACAATTTGAAGTAGAATACTCTTAAATTGGCTGGTAAGGTAGGTGCCACATTGAGATTCATTGTGACGGTCCTTAGAACATTTAGTCCAACAAAGGAGGCAGCTTACAAAACACTTTCAACATATACTTCGACATTGCTCATCAGAGTGGGATCCATACCAGGTCAGGTTGACAGAAGAGAGACGATCCAAAGAAGAGCAGCACATTTCCTCACAGGGTTATTTGGTAAAGGTGATAACATTACAGAGATGTTTAGCACACTAGTGGCAGACTCTACAGGAGAGGCCCTCTGCATTACAGTGTAGCTCGCTATCCAGGTTTCAAGAGGGAGCATTTCTGGATGAGTTATCTATTCTATTGCTTCCCCCTACTTATACCTCCCAAGGAGATCACAAATGTAAAATTATAGAGATCGGACCACACACAAGGGCTTTGCAGCAGTCATTCTTCCCACAAACCATACACAACTAGAACAGGAAAGGGATGTTATGACAGTGACAAAGTGCACACCACCATACACCATTGGGTGGCTTGCAGAGTAGAAATGTAGATGTAGTTTGCAGGTGAAGTTGGTCACAGCACTTTTTTTTCACACACACTCATCCCCATCCACCAAGGCCCACTACAAACATAAGGTGTGAACCAGCTCAGAAGATGCGGGCAAAGTAAGAGGACAGGTAACAGCAGATATACCTTCAATATACATCTCCAAATTCACAACAAATACTTCATTATTTCAAAAAATGTACTACCCATTCTTTTTCTAGCACATCATTGCATAGGAAAACACTTCATCTGTGCAGTATACCAGAATTCCCATTAAAATGTCTAAGATGAATCCATTCCTTGTCCTTCACCACATGATAGTCAAGGTGCAAGTTAAACCTCTTACCTCTCACTATTACATTCACAGGAAGCCCTTGTACCATATGAAATAACAGCATTAAAGAAGGGTAAGATTTCCATTCAGTTCATGATGTTCATGATATTCATGAGTTTGTTCTTTGTGACCCATGACACTTCATCTGCACCACATGCACAGCACCACTCAAAGCAACTGTTGCCCATCACCTAAACAAATCTGATGCCTAACAGAATCTCACTCACTTATCCTAGCTACATCATAGCTTTCTTCCACACACAAATATTAGGTCAATTTTTCTAACACAGTATCAACTCATGCTTCACAACAACCACACAGTGATCTCCACAATAACCCAGCAGTCAGCTAAGCACACATACAAGTTTAAAAATGAACTATTTTCTTGTACACAAAAGGAAACCTTATGTCCATTAAAGATCCAAATGCAATTAACAAATCTGCTCTCCTTAGCACTATCTTTTTTTACATTTCTGTCCTACTGTATTTCATTTCTCATTTCCTCTACTTCAATGCAAACACACTAGACTAACTAAAGATAGGTTGTGGCAACTTAACAAAACACTACCACAACCACTAATATTCAAACTATGTGTACTCAAGTATCAATTAATTGTGTTTCAATGGACATTTTGCCTAAATCACTGATGTCAATAGTTGTCTTAACTAAGGTGTATCTCAGTGACAATGTCATGTTGTTCAGTTATTAACTAAATTATGAATAGACAAATCTTTAATCTTCCAGTAAGAATCCTCTGTAAGTGAGTAGACTACAATACCATCAGCACAATTTAACTAGGCTAACAAAATCACTGGCTCACATATCAACATGTGCAACCTCAGTCCCCTTGATGACCTATGAATACAAAATGGTAAAGACACTAGTCTTGCTTAGACATCCCTCACTCTTCCTAATTATCCATTGTACACATATCAGGCAATATTAATTCAATTAACTATTACTGTAAGGTACCAGGTTTCTCTTCTCAGCCTTTCCCCCAGTTGTAGCTCAGAACTAAAACTTTCTATTCATGTTTGCTATACATTCCAATAGTACAGCACAGCACCCCAAAGAACATTTTCAGCAATAATAATGAAGGTACAAATACAAGTCACCATACAGATTAGTTATATGAAATAAATTTATTACATTTCATCTGCTCTCCTCCTCCCACACCTTTCTTTCTATTCTCTCCTATCTCTCACCTCCCCACAGCCATCTACTTTCAGCAGCAACAGCAAACAAAGTCACATCAATGTTACATATATAGATACAAAACTAAACTATTTTAAAGTTGGCTCAAACTTAAATGCAGTAGTCACTAGCATCTAAATCCTCTATTCCTTCCGACAATATACACCAAGACCTAAACTACAGCAATAACAATACATGACTAATTACAAACATGTACCTTCACAATGAACAAACATTTCATAACTTACAATCTGTGCCATTTACAAACTCTTGGTTCAAAAGGAATTTTGCCTTCACATTTCCATTTTGAATAATTATCACCATACTTTATGTTACTTATAAGGTACTATATTACAGCTCAATATTAAAGACACAAAACAGCTTGCATTTGCCAGTCACATCACAAGAATTACTTCAGACAGACATACATTCACCATTTTTTCAAATACCTCAAACAATGAATTACAGTTTTTCTGCACATATTTTACTGCACAGTACTACATAAGTATTACAAATCAACATGGCACATTGTCAGTCCCCCACAGCAAGAGCCCTGAACCAATATAAACAAAACCTACACACCACCATCTACAAATCACAATTGTCTGACAAAGAACCACTTACAGCATCAAGTGTAAAATACTAATTCTAAACTAACACATACTTCATCCATCCAAATTTCACACTTATGTGAAATTAACAGTTTTGTCACATAAGACACCACTCAGAAGGTTTATCCCTTATGAAGTTCTTCCCACCCATGCCGCAGGTTTAATGTTTGAATCATGACATACATGTTCACTGTTAACTATTCACAGCACACTTCAGAGATAGTAAGCATATCACTCACCACATCAAATCACATGACAATAATGAACACCATTACAACTGACATGCTACACAAAATTAAACCTAAATACTTGTACACACATGAAAACTGCTCAACAGGTAACAGTTTTTACATATGCACACACAATAACACAAGATCTCAAATCCACAGGAAAATTTCAACCAAACCAAATACATTTCTTACTATTTACCACAAACTGAAGAGACAAATGATCAAAAGTGTTATACATGATGAAACGATGCCACATCCTTCATTACAACACTTATTCCTACATTTTCTTCTTCTCACACACAAATAGTGTATCTATGTCTTATAGGAATAGTGTAAGAATGTCTTTTAGCACTGTTCTGCACTAGTATACAATTAGCCTTCTGCAGTATGTCAGTAACACCAAGAAACTCATTTTCCTACATTTGTCATATACACAATGTTACAGAAAATCCACTTACTTCCATACACCACATTCTGTCAAATAATAATCATTAAAAATTAATAAAATAGTTAGTGTAACACAGAAGAACTCAGCAAATTGTGTAAATCTAGCATAAATCATGCAATACTCTGCTTTCTACATTTCATTACTGTTTCAATGTCACAATAAACCATCATACTAAATAAGTAAGTACTGCATCAGTTTCCTTGCACAATGCATGTGAAATTATATGAAACAGACACCTTCTACAAACTACATACCTTCTTTTACTTATATTCACAATGCATCCAATTATAGTGACACATTACATCATTACATATAACAAACTAATTCATACTACACATACAAAACCACAGCAACAGCACAAATTATCACCATCTAACAATACTTTCACACAAAGAGAAAGGCAACAGCACAAGGAGCAACACAGACAAAAAACCATCACCTGATAACATACCAACAAAACCTAATATTCTCACCCATCACATAATATATCAAGAAACAAAGTTCAAGTCTTATTACCAACAAATACATTCAAACATGATTCATGTCTACAATGGCTGCTCATTTCTTTCTGCTGGCATCTTTTAGGAAATTTCCTTCCAAATGTTACCTTGCTAACTCCAAAGTAATAAATTCACAAACTAGATAACAAGCAATAATTAGTGGATTGAGTTGCATGTGCCACTTCTCCTTGTGAGATAGTTCTGTGTCCAACAGTAAACACAAGCTACACCAATCAACCCCCTCCCACACACATCCAAAATAATTGCATAATTATAACTTAACCATTTGTTTCATCACAGGTGGTGGGGGAAGTCTACAAATAAGTCACTGACTCATCACATTTCTCACCCTCTATTCCACACAGCTGCATGATGCAACCTCCAAAACTACACACACTTCACTATATAACCATCAACACACACACACACACACACACACACACACACACACACACACACACACACACAGTCCCACAACCAATTCAGATAAATATCAATTTAACAATTTTTCCGATAGCAACAATAAACTGGATAATGCTGACCACCTTCAAGTTCAATTCACAATTGATCATTTTTCCAAAATTTTAAGGAAACATAATCAAAGTCAAAACATCAATTGATGAAGGGATGAAACCGTGGCGTGGACAATTAAAATTTAAAGTTTACAATGCGTTGAAAATTACGAAATACGGCATTCTCATTCAGATGCTGTGTGATTAGATTATGGGATACATTTCCTCATTCAGGATATATTCCAGCACTGGACAGCCTTTTGCAAAAACAGTGATGGAACTACTGACACCTTCTGATGGAAAGTGGCATCACCTCTGCAATGTGAATTATTATAACGGTGTAGAACTTGCAGAGAAGGTACTTGAAAATAAGACTTTATGAAAATAGAGCATTTCCAGGACATTAAAGCTTGCAAAAGTCAATGCATTTGAAGCTTGCCATCAACAGAAAGGTGACCAGCAGCCAGCACCAAGCCAAGTAATCCGAATTAGTGCTGCCAGCACCAAGCAAATAAATTTGTACAAGATGTGCAGACAGCAAAGTGTTAAAAGACTACATAGCATTTCCAGCTAACACCCCAATACCCTCACATCCTTATAAACACTTTCTAGAAAATTTCTTCTCATTTCTGTTTTTATACTCTTCATGCATACCATTTTCTTTTCAGGTATGTATGCAACTTAATACACATATCAAACAACAATAATTACTACATTCACTGCTCTGCACCCAACATGCCTAATATTTGAGGCATCTATCATCTACTACAGCTATTTTCTTAGAGAAGTCACTTCCTGATTTTCTTACTTCAAAATGAAATTTACCTTCTTTTCCATTCATGAAAGGTTTTCCTAGCTTAGCATGAAATGGAGATGTTCCACCTCTAACAATTTCAACTCTTCAGGAATTCAAAATTTATCCACAGATCTACATACAAACATTTGAAACATGCCATTTTCTGAAACATGGCCAGTAACTGCTGCAGCTCCTCATGTGCTCTTTGTGCATCTAAAACTTTGGAATCACTCACCAAACTAACATGAGCAAACAACTGGGTGCATGTTTCTGAAGGTCATAAAACATTCATTCAGCAGTTTGGGACAAGTAAACAAATTGAGTGTAACTACATATGAAACATTTCAGTGTATCACAGTATTACAATAATTTCAATTAACAAATAAACTGTTCTATTGCAACAAACACCGACACCAAATCCATCCAATGACAGGGAACTTGGAACATTCCAACAATCCACATCTCCATTCCCATCTAGAAAAAGGGAACTCCTTGCATCTACCAACTCCACCCAATAGTTTCCAAAAGGCTTAACTCTTAAAGGTGAAATGACAGCACAGATCAGAATCCTAACTGCATAAAGGATTCCCTATACATTAAGTAACATGCAGCCTCACACAGCCTCCCACATAAGTTATTCCCAACAATATATTTTCCAACTGCACAGCTACATTGCAACCACCCCATACCATGAGATTCCTTTTTCATGCTGGCTTCTACACATTACAAGCTTTAACTTAATTGATTACTCAATACTACCTGCACAATATGGTTCTCCCCACAGTGAAAACCAAAAGTTACACAAAAACACACATTACTATACAAGCCAGTAAGTTATGTAATTTCAGGAATGCAGTATTCTTCACAGAAAATGTCAATGTCCCACAAAGTATGGAGAGCCATGTTCTCTAAAGGTATATACTATCTCAGTCTGCTTTCTCACTAGTCATAAGCATCTTTTGCAAGACATCATACAACCTGAGACTGAAAACGAGTCATATCAATACTAGCAACATCAGCATTAGTTTCACCATATAAATCATTTTCTGAAACCTTGCAGTTTCTTTAGGCAAGTTCACTGCATTAATATTACCTTCCTGGCAATCCAACTAATTTGACACACAGATACCTGCCTGTATCAAGCACATTCTCATCTCACATTTAGGAATCAATGAAAATCACAGCAAGTATGTACAAAACAATTACACATGTTACAGAGCAACATAAACCTTTATTTCATCACCTGAATTACACCTCTACAACATGTTTCATTCACTTCTCCAGTACTACTTCATAGTATTTCATTCACAATTTCCTTCTCTACTTATAATTATGTTGTAGCCATCAGTGGCTGCAACTAAAGCAATATTTGATTGTCATGAGACATTGACTCCTGACATTTTATACTGTCTACTTTCACCATAAAGCAACACAAACAAAGCATAAAGTATATCACACCTCTCACAGCCTGGAGTTCAGCACAAATTCTCTCAGTAAACATAAGTAGGATAAATATAACCAAGATTTTTATCCCTTCAACATAATTTAACAGCATTTTTTTAGTGGCTACTACTAAAACTACTACTACTACTACTACTACTACTTTCATCCACTGCAATGGAATCACTCAGTTCTCATTCACATTCTCCCATCATTAACAACAAACACCATAATTTAACAAATGACTTCAGAGGACAGTAAAGAGCAGAGAATGGGGCAGACAGAGCAAGTGCAAACATTATATACATTAACAGTAAGGCAAGCCTTCCACTCAAGTAGGTATTCCTGAGAACAGCACACCAAAATTGCAGACACTTCACACACACCAACAGACTTATCAATGTACTTTAAAGACTTTGTCAAGCTTAAATTACTCAATTACAACATACTCAATTAAATGGAAACCTGTAGAGTCTATTCATTATGCAACCACCCAATTACTTGCTACTCACAATAGGCATTAATGCTACTACCAAAATTACACTTCCCTTGCACAAAATGCATATTATTGCAAATACATACTTTCACAGGAACAAAGCATGCCGCTTTGAACAACTCACAACAATATTACAACATGCTGTGTGCATTGAAACTGCACTTGCAGATTTATATCCTAATAAACATCACATAACCATAGGGCATACAAATTTAACAGGGTAGTATTGAGTTTAAGCAACAGCCAACACATTTCTGCAACCTGGATTCTATAACACAATTCATGCCAGACCAAGACTCAAACTCGGGACCTTTGCCTTTGGTTTGTAAGGTAGGAGACTAGGTACTGGCAGAGGTAAAGCTGTGAAGACAGGGCGTGAGTCATGTTTGGGTAGCTCAGATGGTGGAGCACTTGCCCACAAAAAGCAAAGCTCCCAAGTTCAAGTCTCAGTCCAGCACACAGTTTTGATCTGCCAGGAAGTTTCGTATCAGCACACTCTCCACTGCAGAGTGAAAATCTCCTTACCTTCCTTCTTGCACAAGACCATCAAAAACCACATCAGTAAGTTTACAGCCAAATATTTTTCCCACTTCAACAGCCTTTCATTCTATGCATACTTTCACTGGTGCAATACCAAAAATGGTGTTTTCTGATTTTGCCATTTCCTTAGTATCAGGTTCCATACATCACATGACAATTTTAACATGTATTATCCATGCATATTGCTACTCTTGCACAACCAATGTCACCTCACTATTGGTCTGTATCATCATCACTACACTCAGCCCTTGTCCATTTTTCCTAGGAGAAATCTCCTCAGACAAAGACATCTACATTCTACTTATCTGCTGGATTTATGCAGACATTTTACCTCTCACATTCAGTAATATTTCGAACCTAATAAAATATTAGGTAACAGAAAATATGTCGATATTGGTAAGTCTTCTACAATTCCCAATGCACTGATAAATCACATCCTAATGCTTGTAAATGCATTCTATACACATGCTACAAGGCAACAACATTATTTGCTTCACTGTACTTCAATCTCCTGTTTCCAAGTCATGTTCACTATAGTCCACCATGTTGTGCTCCACTAAGCTAAGTTTTCATTGTTGACTGAAATAACAATTGACTGCAGCTAACAATGTGCCTCCCTATGTACCTATTTAAGACTAATTCTACTTATGTTGCTGAAGCTGTTTCGTGACTCATGCACTATAAATGTGTCATTACCTTTCATAAAAATTACAACATTCACCTACAAACTACATGTATCGCCAAACTCAGAAAACCATTTCAAGAACACACCTAATCCCCACTCACGACTAGTCTTAACAGATAATTTTCACCAGAGAGAATGGGTGAAGAATCAATTTGTGGCACACCTTTGAATGCAGGGTTTTATCAATTGTACTAATACATCGAATCTATAACTACATGACATACATGGGAGGACTCTTACACATATCCTAAATCGACAATGAATACTTTTGCCGATTTCGACAACAAACTCTCACGGCAAGTACGCCTGCACTCAAAAGCTCAAACTTGCCACTCTTTACAACATATAAACTAAATCCGCTTTCAATCACCACATTCGCAGTACGCGCTGGACCGCCGCGCTATCTGACTGCATTTCACGGGTCACGCACGCCTACTTATAGCGAAACTGGCGGTCAGAGATTGCCATCGTCACGTCCGTGCTCTGTGGAAAGCACGCTGCCAACTTCACACAATGCCTCAAGCAAATACTCAGTTGGTACTGGTCACATGACATCCGAGTAGCGCTACCCTCCAGGAATACAGCTACAGGTGTCCGCACGCATTCATATTATTTACAAGATGAACGCGCCGCCACGTGACTCCGATTTTCCGCCTCGCGCTGTCCGTCCCATCGGTGCTCCCAGTTACATGGAACAACTGTCCCACAGCACATCCCACTAGCGTAACTTCGCGCACATGATCGACGCAACTGATTTCCATATCCTCACACTCACCACGGACAACTACATATCATGTCCAGGTAAGTGCGGCGTTGGCGTATTGATGTGTAAAAATGTTGCGTGGAGTTAAATTAAAAATTACCGAGCTCAGTCCAATTATGCTCACTTCTCTTTAGGAAATATGTTAATATAGCATGGTCAAAAGTTATTAGACATTTTCATATCAATATCAAAGACCACACAAATGCAAGTACGATTCGCACTCTGAGGGTTTCAAACAAACTTAGACATTTCAATAATTCTTTAATACCTTTTGAAGATTGTATTGTCGGATGTCTACATCCATGACATAATGACCGACTCTTTAGATTCCATTGATTAGGCGCACTTTTTACCCCGCCATAGGACCATACAGCTTACTACTTCACACGCGTTTCACGTTCATACATCTAACGTTTCCAGAGAAAATGGGATTTCGAGGGAAAAAATTTTTTTACCGGTTGAGGTGCAGGGGCCTACAGCGCGTGAAGCTGCACCTGACATAAGTAACTCTCACTGGCATTGGTTACAGCTCGTGCAAACGACACAACCCATTCTCCCTATCTGCACTTCTTTCCGGACAAATAATTATTCAGCACAACTCCTATGCAGGTGTCGCGCAAGGGACACCGAACAAAATGCACACTTCAATCTTTACATTAAAGTCGTCGTAGCGCTATCTAACAATGTGTACTACAGCGCTCTTAATATCCGTTATTCATGGAAACTAAATGTACGTCAACGACAGGCAATAAGTTATTTACACCATTACAGGTCCTACATCACTTATATTAGGCCCACTGCAAACATACTTATCAGTTTCCGACTAAAAGAAATTTCGCAGATATAGCAAAGATAATCTCAGTGTTACACTACACTACTACGCCATAGTATTTGACATTTCAAACCAATGTTTCTGCCTGTTCCTGAGAAAACAGGGGTCATGTAAGATGGAAAGGCAAATTTATTGTACAAAGATTTCGTCTTTAGTAACTGAGATGCTGAACCCTCAAGAGACTTGCTGCACCCGTATACAAACGTACATTACTTTGAGAACTTAGCGCTATCCCCACAGGACACAGTAGGCTACAGCTTGCTATCTTTCTTTCCGGACAAATAACTGATCAGCGCAGATGAGCTAAGACTGTTCAAACACGCCTCCAGCCACCCTGATTTACCTTTTCTTAAATCACTTAAATACTATTATGGTTCCTTTCACAGAGCACAGCAGATTTCATTCCCCATCCTTCTCTAATCCAAACTTGTGCTCCGTCTCTAGTGACATCCCTGTCGCCTGGACGTGAAACACTATTCTCCTCCTCCACTGACTTTCACATTAAACACGAGCTAATTTGTACTTCAGCGCTCTGAACATCGTCTTACACGCAAAAAAGCCGTACATACGGCACGAAAGAATTTACGTAATTGTCAGCATTAACTTCTATACATACCTCGACATCACACGTATTAGGACCCTTCAAAGAACATGTATTTATCGGATTTGAACTGAAGGACAAGTCAAACACGAAGCACCTATACTACTCACGCAACTACATAAAGTTGCGCTGGATTACCTCACTTTCAAAAACTTTGTAGGTAACTTTCGTATCAATTATTTAACACGTTGCGCTCACAACGTTTATTCATCGGTATTCCGATTACACTGCCACAAATATTCAAGAAACAACTCGCGAGAATCATAGCAATTGAATAACATTCTTAGTTCAGTCATCTCCTTGCCGAGACATGTATAAATCGAAAGGGTACTGAAATTGCGAACAAAAGGAAATGCACAACACCACCAGATCTCACATTCTTTACCTGCAATAAACACAGGTGCTGTCTCTTACGTTCTAGGATAATGATGCATTTATCCATATCCAATGCTACGGACAACTAACTTAACAGCCATTATTTTCCAAATATTGCTCTAGTGCAATGGCTGCGTACGGATTATTACTTCGTAAAGCGAAACCTTTTCTGTCGGCAAAAATGGAACTATCACATCACTTTATTGTACATCTGTCTGTACGTCGTAACACTTTCTTTCTCTGCAGCGCACAAAGGGTTCACAATTGAATTTTACATCAAGTACTTAAGTCGTCTCTTTGGTATGTACACATTTTACGCTTCAGAGTCCGTGCAATCAACCACTGTTTAAGTCGCGTATTTTTATAGTCAAACTCCACCCGCAAAACCTACAGGTTAACTGTTTAAATAATGACGTCTGTACAGAACACTGCAACATGAGACCTACCACCACTTCTCGTTTCTTCCAATTCCCTCCAATCGCTGATCAAGCCAAAGTCACCTTTACATTGCCCACATTCTTCTCCAGTATTTCAAACTACAAAATATTATTGGCAGCCTATCGATAATACGAATCTTCCTACACTATACTGTACAATATAGACATGTCTACTGAAAATTATACCTATCACACATGAATCGATAGTATACTCGTGTTGGTATTGAAAAATCTGCCTAACCTCAGTCCCATATCCTACATTTTCGATGGCTGCATGTGCCATGTAAACCAGCTTGTGGATATGGCGCCCGAATTAGCATATACACATTCCTATTACCATTATTACATTTATTCAGTAGGATGTATCAGCACTACAGCGCCTAAAAGACCTATATTAATATAACAGACAAAAAATAAACACAACCAACTGAAAGGTAAGGAATGTACCCGCAAACATGTAAAATTGCAACCAAACCAGTTTCATTCATTGCAGTCGCATTGTAATAAACCATTAATAAAATAATCGGACAAAAAGCAATGCTAGAGCACATGACCAACTCACACTTTCATACCCTCATGCAGTACCACTCTCGCAAATGCAATACATCCTTTGAGTCAAATATTTCAATTTTACCTTTATATTACCATAAGACGTTTCGTCATCTAAAGTTTCAAACTGTCAAACTCCAGTCCGCACTTCCATTAGAATTAGGCGTTTTCACTGTACTCCAATTCCAGTTATAATTTTTTACACCTGCAAATAAATTACCTATAGTCCGATAACATATGGCAAGTGACACGAAGTGAGCTGCACGAATAGCGTCTCGAAAATCACAGTCCTCTTCATCTTAAAATTGCAATTGTTTGCAACAGTACATCAAATATCTGAACGTACGTTCCTCCAACAATTCCAAAAATCACTTTATCCCATTATCAGTTCATTCATTCAGGAAACTGAACATCTTCCCCTATTCTTGTAAAATTCCTTCACCCATGTACATTTTTTTTTCTTTCCCCTAGTGAAAATTCAGAGCGAATGACAACACATAGCGCCAAATAGCAGCTATCTTCGACCTCCAACCTTTCACCTCAAAGGGGCCTATACATGAACCGACCGACCGACCAACCAACCATTTTACAAAGCAAACTCGTGTAGGCGGTTTGATGGAATGAGCAATAAACTTTCCTTGAAGGTATGTCGCGTGTATAGAACCAGCCGCCGCCGCCCCCCACCATTGCACCCAACAAATTGTTCCATGTGTAGGGCTGTCGCGCCAATCGCCCAATAAAATTTCGTTTTTTCTCATACAGAGCAAATTAAATGCTGTTCTAATATACATGGCAGCGTGCGAGGTTGACGAAGCTAAGGGCATAGTTTATAGAGAAGTGTATAGATTGCAGGTGTTTCTGGAACACATCATCCAAGCAGTATACCAATATTGATGCAGAAAATTAAGCTCCTCTTATTTTTACTATATCCTCATGGCTTAGTTAATAACTGAGGATGAAACAGCAACGAATTGAACGTCGTCTTAACTTCTGCCACTGGCTAGAAATCGTTATGTAACGAAAAGCCCCCCCTCACACTTTAGTCTCCCTCATTATTGTCTTTCTCGTTAACAATGGTTTATGGTGGCCAGCAGCTCCGAAATGTATGATTCTTCCGTTTTTAGATGGTAAAAAATAGTCTCCAAAATTACGTAACAGAACTTGGGTGAATTTCTTTCCTTACATAACCCACAGCTTTTAATTCACTTTTTTCGTCTGTTAAAACAGCCAAGACAAAAACAATTTTCTTTCACATAAGACCAAGCGAAATCGCGTGCAACAAACACACTGAACTTAAGGTAAACATCACAATAGGAAGCCGCCGTAACCGCTGAATGCATTCGAGCGGGTAGTGTGTACGCAGCTACGAAATGAGACGACCGGTCGAGAAATGGGTGCGTCCATGGCGGCCTTAATTGTTCGCTATACTTCACTGTCTGTCGCCAGTATACAATAAAATTACCCAATAAAAATGTCGACCTAGTAACAGCAATATGACCACAAACTTAACTGTGCGACGTGTAAGAAATGCTGTTCTTGAAGTAACGGACGATTTACTGACGTGTCTTGCCCCAATTACGTTATCATAAAAATCTGACATTTGAACGAAATTGTCAACTGAGTCCCGGCCCATCACAATGTTGCACCTATACAGAAATATAGCTACACGTAAACTACGAAAATAAGGAGCACCAGTTGTGTTTCCCATACGAACACAAACTTCAAGACACACCCACAACGACCTGCTGTTGACTGCAGTTACACAAGAGTCGCGAACGAAATCCGTCACATTCATCTTCACAGCATTGTTCAGATATTTGCTTAAAGCGATTTACGAAAATCGTTGAAAAATTAAAACCCGTGGGAGATGATAGGTGTTTAACTCCTCTTTCTCCCAATAGGCAGGGTACAAACTGTGACACCAGTGCAATCTACACCACCAAACAACTGGCACCTGTTCCTTTACTAAACAAACCACTTCATCACCCACAGTTTATTATACAACTGCTATCCCCCATATGTCTCAAAGACTGCACCCTTTTCCTGAGCATTCTCTTTTATAGTAATCTCCATTGGCTGGAGGAGTTTCATGGCAACAATATATGAGCCACAGTATAGCTTTCTCTACATCTGGTGTAGTCCTCACTTTCTATACCCTGTGACTTACACCATCCTTTAAAATAATCACATACAATTTCAACACAACAAACCCAAGGGACCAATTTTACCAAATAGCAAGCAATGATTTGGATGATGAATTCACTTCTATGGTAAAAAAGTCTTGCACATTGCACTTCATACACAATCCATATTTCTCCATCATATTCAGTTAACTATGATTTACACTACAATCTAGTCCAGTCATTTAGACAGTATTCACTAAATAAATATAATGCAACTCACATGTTGTACTAGAAATTGTGCATTTTAGGAAGTCTCTTTACCTATACAACTAAATTTCAAATGACAACTTGACGCTAGATCATTTCATTCACATCAACCAGGAGTTATTGACCTTGGTGCACCACTTCTGGGTCACCATACACAGCACACAATTTACATTTTTCTCAGATTCAACTGACACTATCATGTACTACTCTGAGTACAGAATGCAATTGCTAGGAGCATAACAACCATCTGAAGGGCTTATTTCAATAGTGGTACAGTTCCACTTCTGTTCATTTTGAGATACAGTGTGCTAAAGTTACATGAGCACTTAAAAATCTGCAGTTGAGATACCAGATATATTGAAGCATATGGCTACTTGCTAGAGATGAACTTTTCTTTCTGTTTGTTTGGATAATTAATTTCAGAAGCATTATAGGCAGAATAGTGGAGATAATGCACTTGTACCACTATTGAAATAAGGCCTTCATCTGATCTCACCTGCTCAGCCTTCAAAAGTAAATACACAATGGGCAGTACTGTTCTGAGATGGATATGTCTTGCTGTCTTTCCATTTCCAGGAATATTTATACCATGTTCTTAAACTTCTATAACACTTATTTACTTAAAGCTCTTCCCATTCAAAGAATAATTTCACACAATAAAAATAGAAAATCATAAGTAACAAAAAGAAAAGCTTTGGTCACAGAAATATTTTTCTACAATATTGCTACAACAAACACAGCCACTCAAGATATTTCTATTTGAAGCTTACAAACAAAATCCTGTCTTAGAGTCATTAGGCAGGCTTAACTTGTATGGAATGACAACTTCATAACTAAATCTTCCAACTAAATAAAAGCCATGTGACAAATTATTTAAAAAAACTGTTAGTTCAACACTTAAAAAGAATACTTCTACATCACTTACAAATTCTACAGAAACAGACCCACATTCAGTTGAGAACCAACACAATGAGTACCATATTTCACCTCACAAGACAAAGACCTCACTCAGGCTAACAAGGAACCATTACAAAGTTCCAGCAATACATCTAACACTGCTTATACTTCACTGTTTATGAAACAAACCCCCAATGAATTTCTAAACTAAATATAATCATTTACCAATTAAACCCTTAAAGTGTGTAGTCTTCCCATGGTACAGCCATTATCATCCATCTTTAACAATTAATGAAAACCTGGTATTTTTCCAGATGCTCTCCAAATAACTACACTTTCCATTATTAAAGAAAGATGCCCCAATTTTCAGTGCAATTACTGACCTTTCTCCATGTTAAGCATATTTTCCAAAATCATGAAAACACTATGAAAGACCTACAAATTTCATAAATAACTATGCACCTATCACCATTCAACAATATGGCTTTCGCACATATATGTCCACTCAAACAACAATTCTTTAATTACTGAACCACACAAAAACCAACCAACATTATACACCAGCAGGTATCTTCTCAGACCTCTGTAAAGCTCTTGATGTACCACTACTACATCATACAATACTGCTTGATACATTGGAAAGAGATGGAATAAGAAGTGTAGCATATACTTAGCTATGCTTCTACTTACAGAACCACAGATACAACATAACACTTCAATAAATATCAGTGTGCAGAACAAAATAGGAAAAACCGTTCATGCATGAAAAATCAATATAGTGTTCTTCAGGATTTTGATCTAGGGCAATAACTTTCCCTCATTTATGTACATGACATATGTTCATCATATGACCTTTCCTGATGACAGAAGCATAGCATTGCTCACTACTCCTTAACACCTTCAGTCAGTGTCTAATAACTCAATGAAACAACTTTCAGAGTGACATTACAAAAATCACCAAATTGTTAATAGTAGAAAAACTATATATGTCAACCTACATTCAAAATCCCTCATCCAACCATAAACCTATCCAAGTAATTTAAAACAATAATTGAATTCAAAATGAAAATGCAAACTAAGTTCAGATCTATGGGTTAAGCAAAACTTAAAAAGGGATAAACACACAAACTGATGGATTAGATTTACTTTCTTTCTAATTTATCTGTAGCAAGACGATCCTCCAGGATGTAGAACATGTCAGGAAAACAACAATACATGACATATTTACAGCCAAAACAAATAAGCTAGTGTACCATTACACAAGTCCCAAGAGGAATGATCATTTTTTAATGAACACTATATGAAAGTCATTTTACAAATACTAAAGCACTGAATTTAAACCTACATTTGTTGACAACACAATACCCAACACACAATCACAACATATGTGCCAAATAAAGAGCGAAGAACATAACCACAGGGATGGCAGTAGTTAGAAGTCAAAATTTTTGGGAATTCAAAGACAGCACATTGCATCAACACACAATTCTGGTGGTCAGTTACCACCACACACTTCATTATGCTATGGATGACAAATATTGCTATCTACTACAAATAAATCCACACTAATCCAAGCATACCATGCACAGTTCCACTCCTTTCTCCACAATGGTATCATCTTCTAGGGAAACATTTTAAGTACTAAAGACACAACTGATGATAATTTGTGCTCTCAAACAGATACAATCCCATGAATTCCACTTCATAAAATTTCATGTTGCAAACACCCCATGCCTGTTCATCCTCAAACAAACCTATTCACCACATACAAAGACAAAGATTAATCCAAAAGACACACACACACACACACACACACACACACACACACACACACACACACACACACACACAGAGTGAAGTATGGGGTCAAGCAACGACAACACAGAAGGTGATGCCAAACCATCAGCCAAACCCACAATCAAGACAAGACTGAATCAACACCTGATAGTCATAGAAGGGTAGACCAATCAGCACCCCAGCTGGTATGACTCAAGCAACATAGAGCATTAAGATGCCAGCAGCATGTTTGGCTAAGCTGCCAAATATGAGGGAGCTCAACAACAGTGACTCAGCCTGTTGCCACCAATCTCCCCCCCTCCCCCCAAGGGTTATGGGCATTGAAGTCACCCAGTAACACAAAAGGCAGCAGCAGTTGGGCAATCAATGCAGCCAGTGCATGCTGTGGCACATCACCATCCAGTAGAAGATAGTCTGCATCATCCATACCCTAACAGCAACAGCCTCTAAAGGTGCTTGAAGAGGCACACACTGTAAAGAGGGTTAAGGACATAGACACATACCCTTTCATAAGCTGCCCAAGGCTTAAAATAACCCCAACAAGGGCAAGGATTCACATCACCAGAAACCAAGTTTCCTGGGGAGCAATGCAGAAGAAAGGGTGAAAGCTGATAGGTTGTTGGAGCTAAGGTGGTGGAAAAAACTGCCACAATTCCACTTGAGGATAATATGATCTTGAGGATTGGGAAAGCATTGAACATTCAATGAGGCAGTTTACACCTCAGGTTCACCTCCTGCCACCAACTGATTTCTTGAGGAGGCAATATCCACTGCATCTGAGGATCAAGCAAGATCCAGGTCCTCAGCAGACACCAGAATCCCCATCTCATCCTCAGATACAGAGCTTGTAGGTAGCAATGAGGTGGGTCCCAGCCCAAGTTCCTTACTCTTAGGGGTCTTCTACTTGGCTCACTGCTCCCTGGGTTTCCCTGGCTGGGAGGGCTTTACTGAGTCAGTATCCAGAACAAAGGAGGATTGTGAAGCCCTACAACCAGCTGCTTTTTGGCACTTCAGCCACTGGCAGGCATCACCTTTCCCACTGGTGGAAACCAGGGAAGGGAGGGATCCAAGGGACCCCTTCCTAGCAAGAGCAACCAAAGAAGTTGGACACTTTTCCAGTTTAGAAGCAGGGACAGATGTCCCTGATTGTTGGGCAGGGGTGTTGCTCCCAAAGTAGGTAATGCAGGAGCAACAGGGAGGGAATTTCCCCACCCCCCATCCCCAAACATCAAAGGGGTTGGTTTAGTCTTCCACATCTGAGAGGTGACTTGGGTTGGTGGAACTGATGGAGCTAGAGCAGTTTTAGCAGCAGTGTAACAGGTCATCATACAAAGAGGATAGAGGTGTTCACCTTCCACTTAGCCTCAGCATAGGTCAGTCAGTTCAGGGTCTTATATTCCATAGTTTTCCTCTGATTCAGTAAAATCCTGCAGTCTGGCAAGCGAGGTGAATGATGCTCTCCACAGTTGACACAGATGGGAGGCAGGGCACATGGACTATTGGCATGTGACAGGCGTCTGCAATCTCAACATGTGAGGCTAGAATTACAGCAGGAAGACAGCCAGCACTTAAAGCACCACATCCAAGGAGGGATATGGGGCTTGACAACACAGCAGTAGACAATCACCTTGACCTTCTCAGGAAATGTATCACCCTCAAAGGCCAACATGAATGGACAAGTGGCAACCTGATTATCCCTCAGACCCACATGAAGACACCGGACGAAATGAACACCTCTCCACTCCAAATTGGCACATAGGTCATCAGACTACAAAAGGTCCCTGTGGAATATAATGCCCTGGACCATATTTAAACTCTTGGGATCGTGATTGTAACAGAAACATCCTCCAACCTGTCACAAGCAACTAATTCCTGTCACTGGGCAGAGGATGCTGATTTTATAAAAACTGCCGCATTATAAAAACTGCACATTTTGGACAAGCCCTCCACCTCTCCAAACTTGTCCTCTAAATGCTCAACAAAGAATTGAGGCTTCATCATAATCAAAGACTCCCTATCAGCTCTCATACAAACTAGGAAGTGGGGCAAATAAGTCTCACTGCCATCCTTAGCTTCTCACACCTCCCATGGTTTGACCAGGGAGGGGAACAATGTGGGGTCATACTTCTGTACATTGAAGTAACCCCTCAAACACTTAGTGCTGGCAGTTCACCAGCAGCAAGAGACGTGCCACACTTCATTGCATGTCATCCACCCTGTTGCCACCCACTCCAACTAAGGGCCTTCCCCACAGATGCCACCCAGCCATAGCCAGGGCCACCATGCAGGATGGCCATTGCCAGGAGTCCCAATGCCCCAGGGAGATAGGCATCTACCCCTTGGCATACATGAGGAATTTACAGCACAGGCATCAGCACAGCAATCCCTGTGTTGTCAAGGGGCTACAACCATCAAGGTACAGGGTGGCCCCATCACAACTGACTGGCTACCATGCTGGATATCAGGCACAAAGAAGTACATGGTTGTCATCAGCACACAAAGCAACACTGCAAAGTGCATGGCAGAAACCACACCCAGAAATGTATCCTTATCCAAGAGATGGAGAATGCCCTGGACTGCAATGCAACAACAAGAAAGGGAGTGAAAGATCTCAATACACAATGAACACAATGCACCCTTCCCAAATTGGCTGACTCTTCAGAAAAATTTGGAAGTATGCAGGTCAAACCCTACAGGGGACCACCACATAAAGGCCAAAACATGACGCCTTTTATTCACCTCTTACAACAGGTAGGAATACCACAGGCCTATTGCAACACCCAGACCCACAGGGGGGAAAATATATTAACTAGCTGCTTCTCAATTGTACAGCTTCCTCCAACAGTAAACACAGATACAAATAAGAGAAAACAAACATTACTTCACATTAGTTCTCTAAGCAAGTCTCCTCAACTCATATCAGAGAATAAATACAAATGAAACTACACTGCTGTTTAAGACAGTAAAACAAAATCCCAAACTGTCAATTCAAACCTATTATGTAATATAAAACCAGTAAATTGCTGAACCCAAATCATCTCTGTCTCTTCTATACAATCATCAGTTATACTAAATGCATCTTACATTGGGTTACTGTTTTTAAGTGCAAATCAATCACAATTATATTAAATTATTCCAGCCAGGCAGAACAAGGAACATAAGTCAGAAAAGGACCCACCTACAGACAGTTCAGGTGGAACCACCTTTGAACACAACTGCAGTACCCCTATCCCAGCCCACTTTGTGATTTTTTTCCACCTCCAGTGCCGACACATCCCTCATTCAAGTGCCTTATACCCTGGGTTGTGATGCTGCATGCCTCATTACTAACAAATTCATACACTTTCAAAATACAGTTAGTAACAGGAATTTTTCATCCAAGTTAGACTCATTATTGCATGAGGCAGGAAACACTTTAGAATTCTTCCTACATTTTCATTTTATGTTGTTACTTTGGAGAGGGAGAGAAGGGTGGGGGGGGGGGGGGGGGGGGGGTGAGGAATAAAAACATCCAGATGCACTACAGCCATTGCAGATATCACTTCATTCACTGTCACCCAATATTTCAAACACTGAAATGATAGTGCAATGAACCACGCTAAATGATTGACTAATGCATATATACTGGAAAATGTACAGGAAACCACATCAAATGTGTACCTACTCTCAAAATATCACAGCAGTCCTCTACTACCTCACCTTTCCAAACAAAATAGGGCCTACCACAACACATACATAGAAACTGAAGCACCAATCCAACAACTTATCCAATCATTTCCCATGTTGCTAAATCCATTACTTTCTACTATCAGCATGGGTTTCAGACTCAGCAGTACTCTTCCAAGGCTGCAGAAATTTGTTTCCACAACCTTCCTTGCTTCTGCCAAAATATGATTAATCTGTAAAAATGGCATGAACATAACAGTACACAAGACATGCTACCAATGAAACTAATACACCATTAAACAGTATGGGGCAAAACATTATAAAACTTGTTAACAACACAACATTTCTGTCCACATAACTTCACCCTTGCTCCAGTATTCCCTTCTTGTCTACTTCTCATACTCAACTTGAGCAAGTAAAGAAATATCCAGATACTACAAATAACTACACCAGAGAACAGTCTCAAATGTGCCATTTCAGTTTATGTGGCAGTCCTTCAGCACCACCTCCATATGGTGAGTAGCAACTTTCCATCTCATAACATTTTTACTTTCTTTAACAATACACTTGTCATGTACCTTATTCCTTTAAATTACCATGCAAATATTAATATGAATAATGTATTAGTCATTATGCTGTATGAAAATACTTACCACATATCATGTTTCTTTATTAAGGTGTCACACAATGACAAGCATACTTAAGCTCCAAATGGCTAGACCAAAGATCCATCTCAATATTGTGTGTGGAAAAGAGATGGTAAAATAAAAGCATTGGAGTTTATGGCATGTCAGGAGATATGTTTGCAGTGTATTTTGTTGTGTGTGTATTGGTTTGTATTTATAATAGCAACTACAGCTCTGGACATTACAAAAGGCAGGGCATGTCTCTTAATACAGTATCTGATAACCATGGATGCCAATACTTGCTCTGCAATACAATCCAGAACTAGCCAGAAGTTTCTTAGGTACTTCATGGGGTATTCAAGTCTATTCTTCTGCCAACACAGCTGACAATTGCAAGATGGTCATCAGTGGATGTGAATCTTCTATAATATTTCTCCTCTCACATGTTGGATGGAAATTAACTCTCACAATATACAAGGGGGAGGGGTGGAGGGGTAGGGGTGGAGTACATGACTCCACCTTTTGAAAATATTGTAATCTAGTCTATTACTTTATATTGTAAAAGTCTGAAAAAATATTTGTTGAGGTCTTCTACCAGGATCCAGGCATGTTTTAAATTTATCAGTTAAACTTAACCACTAAATTTAAATCCCTACAGTAGTTATGATACTGCCCCAATGAATATTGTATTCAATATTTCTAGGTTCAAAGCCTTGTTTACACATCACTCACTTCAAAAAAGGATGTCCATACTAAACATCTGCAACTATGAACAGAATTTGAATTACATGTTTTATTCATAGCCAGTGGGAAACATTTTTGGAAGTGCACTGGTGTTATTAAGCCTGTGCTACATGGTATTTTCAAGTTCTTGATCCTACCTACATGTCAGTATATATTCAACAAATGTAGTTAATATAATTGAACAACTAATAAATTGTTACTTTTTTAAAGGTGAACATAAAAGTACAACAGTCCCTTCCCCCACCCACCCTCCTTGGTGAGACACTACAGAAAATGCCATGGTATTACTACAATCAGGACAAGGGAACAGACAGGCCAGTCCAGCCATTCACCAAATACCATCTTGTTCATAGAGATCTTGTGCCTGAGCTGGTCACAAAGTTCCACATTGTCATCCACAAAAATTAAGCCTGGTAAAATGTTCTCCTGAAAAGACAAATGTCAAAAAGGAGTAGAAGGTCACAAGGATGTTGACTGGTGGCTGTACTCTGCTCAAACATTTGGAGACAGTAAGCTCACACTTGTACCAACAACCATCCAGCTGTTAACTGCATTGGTGGAGGAATGAAACACCCCACTACAAGAAAACTCCTAACCAATCCTGTGGCCAACATGGAAGCACATCACAGACTATGCATTGCCATCCATGGTGATTACACACCCTATTAAGAACCACATCTTGCTTTTTGTAACATACAGGGGACCTCTATAAGTCACAATGAATTCAGTGTAATTTTTGTCATTTTATCACAGTGTCATGTCTGTTCATGTCACTATATATTTCTTTCAGCTAACTCTTGGATTTTACCATACTATTGATCAGACTTTGATCAAGCTATGATACTTGGCAGCAACACATAATGCAAAAGTGGCTTTCACACCAGTGATGAATGCTACCAGGACACTGCTCTTCTTCAATCTTGCATGTCATCAGCCTGCTGTCATTCACAACCTGAAGCCATCCTCCAGACATTTTACTGCATTTTAAATCAGTTCTGAACTGTCTACATTTCATCTGTCTTGTTAAAATTATACATTGTAATGTAATTGTTCTATCTAAATGTCACAAGTCTAAAGAACATGAAAAACAAGTTTTGTTGTTTAATAAAGAAGCTTTAAAGCTGTTACCCAACTGTCCTATTTGTGCTAAATAACATTATTCACCAAATTACTTCATTCAGATCTTACAGCTTCAAATGAAAAGTGGTGCCGTGCTGAGAGTTGATGTGTGTGTAGTAGTAAATATGCACAACATTCCACTAATAACATATACCCAATGAAAACGCTTTGAAACAAACCATGTTGAACCATTCATAATAGTGAATGGTGCTCTAATCACTCTTCATATGCTTGCAGTATAATGAAATATAAAGCTAATAATTACATAAAGTCCTACTGAACCATTAATGACACCTGCTGACTGTTGCTAAAAGTATTACTAGGCTTTACAGTCAAACAAGTTTATGAAAATGATAGTTTCTACTCACCATATAGCAGACATGCTAAGTACAGACAGAAACAACAAGACTCTCACAAAGATCCAGTTCCCACCAACTAACTTCACCTAAGCCAGACACATCTGCCATCTACCAACAGACCTGCAACCCAGTTTAAATTTTTTTTTCCTTGATAGCTCTCATCAGTGTTTTTCTTGTGCTTGCATATACACCCAAAAAACCAAACTGCTGCTGTTATTCTTATTGAGTACAGAAAACACACTACATATTCCCATAGTAAAAAAATTGAGATGATTCCACGAAAACACATGACATACTTGGCATTACTTCTATCCACTAACCAATTGAAAGGAATACATTACTTGATTTGGGGTCTTTCATTCAAAAGTGTACAAAGGGATGCTCACATAGTCATTTTGGATGAGTGGAACACAGGCTATTAAATCAACTGTTGGGTAAATGTTACACATGAAGTATATTTCACAATTGCTGAATCATTTCAACTGGAGTGTTTACTGTGCAGAGCATAAAACTAATTGACAAACTGTCCTGCAGAAATTAAACTTCAACTAAACAATCAATGAGGAGAATGAGATGTTTAAAATTTGGAATAACATATGAATGGTTTGAGATTGATTCTCCCACTCTTTAATGTCTAACCTGAAATCGCAGTTTATTTTGCACATTAAACTGCACAATTCACAATTATTAACCTGAAACTATATTATTGTCCTACAGAAAGATGTAAGTGGGCTACATCTGGAAGTATGCTGTATCAGAGCAAAATTCAATTCATTGCTTTGCACGTACTAATGAACATCAAAACATAAGGTTCATGTACACCTGACAAATTGATAGTACATAACATTTCTTAGAACTGAAGAATCAGTTACATTGGCACAACTGTCAGTTTGTTAAAGAAGATGCTGTATTTAGAATATCTCTCATATGAATAAATGTTCTGCTCATTTTCTATTTCAATAGTTGCAGCACATTGAGGAATAATTATTTGCAAACACCTGGATGCAATTTATACCTAGTTCTGCATCTTGGTAACAAATGCATTATTTCATAAAATTTTATTCACTACATGTGAAAATCATATTAAGCACACATTTGCACAATACCATGAATTACATTAAACTATTTACTTCAAGAAACAGAACACAATGTTGTGGCAACAGTTGTCATTTGCAGATGACAATTTTGGTCACACAGTGATGGGTTTCAAACAAAAAGAGGGAAAGAAAAGTTATTTTGTCCTGCTATGGAAGATAATATCTAATAATCTCAACGCTGTATTTTCTCACAACCATGTCCACAGCAAATCACTTCATCAGATTAATGTGAGAACATTACAGTATTTCTTTCACAATTAGAGCTACACATCATGTGGGCAAATTGTGTCTGCATGAACTGCCACTTGTTTGCTCTCACAACACAGACATATTACAACATATGAACAACAGCCACAACCCTATAGTGCAATCAATAAAGAATTTAATTAGTAGGGGACCTTCAAAATAACAGTATGAACTTACTAAACATTAGACATGGGATGAATTCATCCTTTACGGTCAAAAGCACCCATCCAGCTTATGCCGTCTGGTAAAGGTTCACTGTATGCTCTAAAGCAATGTTTAAATGGCAAACTTCAGCCACTGTGAAACTCTCATCAATTTCTAGCTTTTGGTACCATGTGGCGTACAATTAGCAGGCTTCTCATTTCAACTGACAAAACAATTACACGAATGATCAGTGGAGCCATATGAAATGAACCAAACAATAGCAAAGTGCTGATAGTCTACAACCACATGACATCTTGCAGCTGCATACACCTGACATGTAAATCTACATCAGGTTACATATGAATCTCCCATCAAATAGCACCTCTTTTCCTAGATAAAATATAGCTACAAAAAGTTTTAAAAGACAAATGTCATGTTTGTTTCACCTCTAAACACACTTGCCACCAACACATTCTTATTCTTCCACCAACAATACAAAGCAAAGGAGAGATTCCTGCTCACCATAAAGCGAACATGTTCACTTGGAAATAGGCCCAGCACAAAGACTGTTACACATTCAGCTTTCAGGCAAAAGCTTCAGAAAAGCAAACACATGCAGTTATTCACACAAGTGCACCCACTTCACACACAAATGAACACCACTCCAGCACCTCAAATCAGAAGGACAATGCATTCCAGTCCAACCTGCTCAACATAGCAGCAAGTGAAGCATGGTTGCTTGTGTGAATAAATGTGTGTATTTCCTTTTCAAAGGTTTTGCCCACTACCCAAATGTGTAACATTTTCAGTATGCCTCTCTGCATCTCAACAAGACATCTTTACAGTGAGTACCAATAGATCTTTCCCTTATACTTTTCATATTCCAACCTGGAGTTCAGATTCATTGCTTACTCTTCCACCCACATGTCGTGGCAGTTAGTTCTTAGTCTGTAGCAAAATGTTTGTTAGGTACATGTTTCATGGATCATTTTCCACAACAGATAGTAATGACATGCAACAGATCAGTTTACATTCACACAGCAAATTATTTTTTTACATATGATTACATTCTGAACATTTCTACGTTGGTCTTTAATCAACTTTTTTAAGTAAACAAAGATACACAGATGTGATCATTTTATATCACTCTGTAAGTGATCAAAATTCCTTATTATGGCATTGTGCACACTTTGTTATGTTCAAGATAATCTTAATGTGAGCTAATGATTATTTTTCCTTTTGATATTTTAATTATGTACATCAGTGTTCCTTTTGAGCTATAATGGCTTATTTACAACAAACTTCCAGATGGAATAAATAGAATGTTAAGCAGTAGTCAGAATGCCCAACTCAAACAAGATGAGTGTGGGTGAGCACCACACAGAAGACTTTCCTTCTACAATATGAGATATCCCAAACATTATTCCACATGACAATTATTGAAAACATGAAAAACCCTCAGCTTCCTAATTTCTCTCCCCTCAAGGTTTGCAATGATTAAATGCAAATGTGGCTGAACCACATTTTACTACATCAACAATGTGGTTCTTATAATTTGATTTCCCATCAGTATGGACACATCTACACCTACACACATGATCCGCAAATCACACTTATGTGTCTGGCACAGGGTTCATCAAACCACCATCACAATTCTCAATTATTTCACTCTTAAACAGCACACAAAAAAAACACCTATCTGTCTTTCCTGGTAATTTTGTAGTTCCCACCCTATTCATTATTTCCTCAACACATATCACACTTATCTTTGGTGTAGTGCTCCTAGATGTGCAAAAATGGATATGTTCTCTTTAAAATTGAGTGAGGGGCCAATCACAAGAAACCAACCAGTCACACTTTTACAAACTTGATATACCATTTTTATCTGTAGCTGTATGTATAATTCCATTCATTACAATACTAGCATAATCTTCAGAAAGAATACATTCTTTTGTTGTACATTACACACATCATTAACCTATACCAGAAATAAGAGGGCATAACACAGTCTTGGAGGAAACCCTATACAAGATTTCTCCAGTCAGAATTATGC
The DNA here is from genome assembly GCF_023864345.2 of Schistocerca serialis cubense. Taxonomy (NCBI): domain Eukaryota; kingdom Metazoa; phylum Arthropoda; class Insecta; order Orthoptera; family Acrididae; genus Schistocerca; species Schistocerca serialis. Next base: position 413,490,681 of record NC_064641.1, on the reverse strand, counting down.
CCCCAGGATCTACTGGTTGTGTTACTAAATACCAGTTAAGCATCATTTTTGATACATATGGTATTACCCATTGATTGCCCATGTCATTAATCTCATAAAATTACAAATTATGTAAGTATGACAATGTTAAATCAATTACCAATTAATAGAATCTCAAACCAAAAACACAATATGCATTCATATGCACAAGTATATATAAAAAAATATCTGATTTCTCAAGCTTCAGTTATAGACACTTTTGTAACAAGTCAGTTCTCAATATTTACATTTGCACACACAGATTGAAACATGAATATCTGCTTCATGTGCCAAAAGCAGGAACAAGATCATAGTCTGTGAAAAGCCACAACTGGCACATTGACCAAAGTTGCCTGTATCCCAAGAACAGTACAATTCATTTTTTTCTCTTCGCTTGCATTAAGCCTCAGAGTATGGTGTAATCAATAAAAAAAATAGCAAGCCACACACTTCAGAACACTCAGGCTGTTCTGAAGAATATAACACAACAAACAATACTGTATGTGAATCACAAGCCATTCACTGTGGAACAGTGATGATACACCTACTGGTCATACATTTTGGCATAGAATTAATATAGTAACTTGCTAAGTGACTGTTGCTTTCACTTAGCCACAACTTCAGATATATGAAAGACCTATCAATTGGACAAACATACAAATCTAAACTCTGATTCCTCAATTGTTACCTCTCACACACGCTTATTGTTTTCCCAAATACAGCCAAGGCTATAGATTGTTACTGAACAGTTATAAAACCCCACGAGCCATACAGTTGACTGACATCACAGCTGGACATTATGAAATCCCACAACTTTAGAAAGGAAACAAAACTACAGAAATGACTGCACTGTTATCCATATTGCTACATCAAATCTTTATAAATGTATTCCTGCATCGGAAGTATATAAACATCTTCAACTTATCAGAGACCATGCCTCGGAATTATAGAAGCGTGCGATTCCAACTATCTGCTTCGACCCATGTCATCAATAAGGCAGAAACGGGTCGTTCAAGCGTATACAATATTGCGAAAATGACGTCACTTGATAGACACGCAGAACAAAAATAGAACCAACACACATTAACGCCTCACTCCAAATTAAACGAATGGGACAGTCGCGAAAAATTGGGGGCTTAGTAGGGGACACGATACATATAAAAGAGTAAAGAACAGAAATATATTACAACATTCCGCTGCACCAAAAAAAAAAACACAGGAATCGGGCATTTCCCTTGACTTACAAAGCTCCATCGCAATCGCAAATATTGATATAAAAAAACCAGCACCTATAACCCAGAAAAGTTGAACAAAAACCCCCAACGTCTCAAAAGCCGAAATACCTCTTATTCACTACATGAATTAAAACAATCAATCTACTACAGAAAACAACCTAAACAATAATGACTTACCAACAAAAGCCCCCGGAGATACTACTTTCGTTGGCCACCACGCGCACGCACCATACCAATTACCCATACTCAAAACCACATTAGCTCAATGACAACCCACGCGCAAATGAACCCAATACCACAGAATATTGCAGCACGTCCACGTTCACCACCAGAGGGCACTATCAAATACAACAACACGACATCTACAAACACAACCAACGCAAAACCACCGCGCCGTATTGACGTTACATACCTCACCACCATTACGTCAGACAGATGTAATCGGATTTTATTTTTTTCTTCACGCTTCTACTGCGGTTGTAATTGTCATAAGTAATAAATGGATATGAATACTAATACAGATATCTGGTAATTTCTAACATTAACAACATGTTATGTGCCCAGGTGCCACGTTTTACAGTACAACAAATAAAGGTGAATATCCTAAACAATGAATTCATACATAACTGTCATTCCCCTGGAGATGGTGAATTACAGGCTACTGTTGATTGACGACATGAATTTCACCAAATGGAAATTTCGAATTATTGAGTTTTATGGGTAAGTCCTACACAGAAATGTGTACAGGATGACACAGCTCCACAACAGAAAGCTTTTCTGGGAGAACTTCATACAAATAACTAACAAATAATACAAAAATTTTACACAGTTCCTTGAATTATGCCAAAAACGTGAAAACTGTCTACAAATTGCGGAATTCTCTAATGCAAAGTTTTGAATGGAAAGGTAGGGCTCTTCAACCTATACTAAGAGAGGCTCTATTGACACACAAATGACAATACATTGAAACTATTTCTTTACCTTGGGTAAGGTACTCTGCTTTGAAAGCATATGGGACAAATATTGAAGAAACTTATACTGTGCAGTTTGTTACTAACAATGCCCCCACAAAAGGTTGTAATTGTTGCTCTGGAACCTACTCAAGTGAGCAACTGAAACCAAGTTGTATAAAAGATAGGCTAGTACACAAAGAAGCACATTGTAATAATTCTGAAGATGACAACAGGTCAGTAAATGAACTGTATTTCTCGACTGCATTTGTCTTACAGTAAAGTCAAAGGACATATCAAGTTGCAAACAAACAGATACAATTTTGTTTTCCAGAAAGGTTGGAGAAGTAGATGCTGAAAGCATTGTTTATGGAAAGCAATTTCAAATAAGATATTGTTGTAGTATCACTTTTACTACATGATTTGCCACTGTGTAAACTACAAATGACTACACTATTTTTTTTTAAATTCATTGGGTTCAGATCAAAAGTGTGAAAAAGACAGAGCTATATCTCGCAGAAAACATACTAAGAAATATAGGTGGAGTTCTCATATTTCAGACAGTGCTGCAGACTTGTGGCATAAACACTTAGAACATTTCAACCTCAAAGATAGGAAGAAACTTCATTACCTCACAGAGGGAATTGACAACAGGATCTTTTCTAAATTCATACACAAATTTTTCACCATCATAAAGGGCAAACCAACACAGTTACCACATGTTCAAGCCAAACAACCACCAGAGCTGATACATGGTAAAGTATTTAGACCTATAACACCTATTTCTTTTGACAGAAAGCAATATATAGTGGCTTCCATTGATAATTATACTCACTCCACAGCATCTTACACTATTGAATCACTTTCATTCTTTTAAAGTACATTACTACAGTAATGGCTACTGCTAATTTTAACATTACCATCAATCATCAGATCTAGCTAGATGTGAGAATGGCCATGGATACATTTCAGATGAAATGTTACAATTCCTTGAAGAAAACACTGCAGTTCTAGTTTACCATAAGATACACACCTGAACAATATGGACTGGCAGAACAACTAAATCATACTGCCATTGAAAAGGTTCATTGCACACACCTTGTATGCAACAGTTTTGGTCAGAAGTAGTACCAGCAGTAGTTCCTATTATTAAGTGTAGTCTTACTCCAGCTTCAGATGAATAAATTCAAGCACCACTAAGGTATGGAACAAAGCCATATTTGAAGAAACTATGTGTGTTTGGACATGATGCATACTTCCACATTCCAAAGGAACTATTGTCAAATTAGCTTGACATTATAAAATGATTCATACCTGAATATTGTCCACAGTCACATTACAGTTTCCCAAACAACTCAAGAGTGTATTTAACAATGAAACTACTCAATGTTGTCAATATAAAGTATTTCAATACAAGGACACTCGCAGCCTGAGACTTGAGAAGAAACAAAGGAAGCACAACCTCTGCTGAAAGGTAATAGAATGTATCCATAAATATTGAAACACACAAGTCACATTTAGTTTTTAAAGGTTATGCTCACATAAAAGGATATGAATATAAGGAGACATGCTCCATCTGCTCAACTCACAATACTGAAAACGTTTCTTAGTCAGGTAAATGAACATGATCTGTTTCTGTAACAAATCATGGTACAAAACACTGACTGAAGAAATTCATAAAGATACTTCTTCAAGATGTAAAAATTAGAGGACAACTTGTATGCAAACTCAATAAAGCTTTGTATGGACTGAAGAAGGCACCAAGAGCTTGGAACTCTAAATTTGACACTTTTATGAAACAGATCAGGTTTTGACAATCCGTAGTTGACAGACATCTCTATGTTAAAAGTACCCATGATTCTAATACTTAAAGGAATATCACAGACATTAGGAAGAGGTTAAAACTTAAATTTCAAATGCCACAACTTGGAGAACCAAAATTATTCCTTGGAATAAATGTGCAGAAGACCAATGGCCAAATGTTCATTGACAACTTATTCAAAACATGCAATATGGAAGACTGTGAACTCTGCAAATCAATGGAAGTAAAATCCAGTGCAGATGCTTGTCTGGGTATGATTCGAAATAAATTGCATAGAGAATTAATAGGTTATTTGACATATTTAATGACAGCTACAAGACCACACATCTGTGCATCAGTTGACTATTTTAGTACACATCAAAATAAACAAACAGGATTCTAGTGGAAAGGTTTGAAACCATTTTTTTCAGTATTTTAAAGGAACACTATGTTAGTCTGTGTTAGAAAAAGGGAAACTCATATACTCATCTCTGCTATGTTGATGCTGACTGAGGAAATGAGGAAGCTAGAGTATCTGCAGCAGGATACATACTCCAGGTTTACAAAATACTGTTTGTTGAGCTCACAGGAGGCAGACACATGTTTCACTATCTTCTACAAAAGTAGAACATATTGGTTCTCCAACAGCTATAACAGATATCATCTTGAAGAACTCGAAATGTTCATGAAGTCTCATACAGCTTTTGAATATTAACAGAAATGTCTATTACAGAAGTGGTAACATAGTCAACCAAGGCATCTGGATATTAAATACATCACACATTAGCTGTACAACAAAGTCCGTCTGAATGTTCCATGTGCAGATATTTTAACAAAAGCAACAAAAAGACTACAGCTGTACACCACTGGCCCTATTCTACTCTCTTACCCAAGTGCACAGTTCAATAGACTGTGTACACACATACGATTGGTGAAATTGGCAGATACTTAAATTATTAAATTGTTCAGGGTGGGGGGGGGGGGGTTGGATCTTTAAGTAATGACTACGTAATAATTATGCTTCGACTTCTTTTCTCTTCTTTTTTTTTATTTGTGCCTTTCTCTGCTTTTCTCCCTTCACGACTGTAATTGCAACAAACAACTATTGTTACCTTTTTCAGAATATTCGCCAAAGCCTCACAGAGGGCACAAATTCAAAAGTTATTGTAAAAGTTATTTAAGAAACCACTCCACATCTAAGGTTCTAATTACGTCCACAGTGCAAAAATCACGTTCGGGCTACTTGTCAAAATATTGAACTTCACTGCGAATCTTGCGTTTGTGGGGATGCGATTTCTCATATCGTTTTTCACCGATGCACAATGTTTACGCTGCCGCACACGTTTCCTTTCAGCGGGTGTCTACTTCATATTCAGACATTTAATGAATTCCACAGAACATCAATAGGCAAACGCGAAACATTACTCGAACTTCATAGCTTTGTTGACGTAAAAGGAGGCAGCACCCAAAGTTCCACGGTTTGCCGAACTGGCACTAGTTCTGGTATTTGCAGTTCCCAACCGTTTCGAATGGAATATTTCTTTCCTTCGTCGTATCATACTGGCTTTCAAACGTTTTCCAAACGTCAGAACTTAATTTCCAGTCCATTCGCGCCGAACGTTTTCATTGGTTGATTGTAATTCCATTCTCATTCGATGACTGCACTGTTGAAGAAATAACTTTGGAGGCATGCACAAAAGATTTCGCAGCTCTGGCGGAGACAACCTAGTATTACAATTTACGTAAGAGAATGCTGTGATTTGCACAGTCAAAGGATTATAATAGGTCACAGAAAATGACAGCAGCCTCTAATTTATCTAATGAATTAGGTACATGGGTGGTACCCAGCCAATATATGAGCGGAAGGAGAAAAAAAAAAAACTATTCAGAATAATAAATGACAGTAAAATACAAACATGATGTCCGTTAAGTATAATATATGGGAATTATCGACAAAGTAATCACTTAATATAATCTGATCTTTCAGGGAAACATTACAATTGGCAAATAACGCGGTTGGAATTATCTTGGTAATGAAAACGTAGGTTGCAGAAGCTGGCAACAGAATAGACAGGCCCATTGTTCGTATGCAATTGACTCAAAATCTTTACGTTTAAAAAATGTTCCTTGCCCCACTACACATAAATCAATGAAGAATATAAAAGTGATACGGATCAGGAAGGCATTGTGAAGCGAGTCATACATTTCCGTTGCGAATGAGCCCATCAGGACCACGCAAAGTACTTAGTGGCGTGCATTTGCCTTTGTTTGTGCCCATACTTCTTCCATTCTTTTGCGTGGACTTATTTTCTTTCTTGAGACCACTTGTTCCAGTCTTCTTTTTCGTTTTTTTTTTATCTTGGTCAACTTGCCACCCGTGAATTTTGGATCTAAAGATTTCCCTCTTTTGGATATCCTCTTATGTAATTCCTCCTAGTTTAAGATCTCTTTTGATTTCACCAATCCATTTCATTGGGTCTGTTTTACATTTACTCCTGCTTTCATAGAATTCAACTATTTGCTTTGTAAGTCTGTCCAGATTCATTCTTTTGATGTATCCATAGAATCTTAATCTGCGTTTGCTAATGTCACTATGAGTATAAGAGTATTTTTTGATTTCCTGTTTGCCTCTGAGCCGATACTGATCATCTACTAGTTTTTCTTATGATCTTCCGTTCCTTTTTCTGAATGTTTTACATGTCTGTTTTCCCATTTAAAATTAGTGTGTCTGATCAATATATGCATTCTGGTTTTGTGACGGTGTTGTAATGTCGCAGTTTTGCGTGCTTGGAGACATTTTTTATTGTAGACATTTTGAATGAGTTGATAATCGGTGTCCATCTTTTGGCATCTGACTTCGTTCGCTTTCGTTTCTATTCCATTTTCCTGAATCGTTTCACCAGGATACCGGTGTTTAAATTGTGGGATCCATTTAATTTAGCCATGTTTTGTCTCCATGAATTTTCTTGGTTGTTTGTGGCAAGTCATATATTCTGTCTTTTCAAAATATAGTTGCAGGCCACCTTTTTCAACAGTTTCTTTCACGAGTTCCATTTGTCTTTTGGCTGTTGAAAAACCTCGAGTTAAGATGCCTACATCGTCTGCAAATTCTAAGCAATCTACTGTTAATTTTCCGAGAGTAATTGGTGGGTCAATCTTGCGGACTGGTATCAGTTTGCACCATTCTTGTATGACCTTTTCAAGGACGCAGTTGAACAGTAGCAAGGCCCGAACAGTAGTGGAGAGAGTCCATCTGCTTGTCTTACTCTTGTTTTGATCAGAAAAGGGTCAGAGATTTCCCATATAAATTTGACTTTAGATTTTGTGTCTGTCAATGTCTGTTGTATGATTGCAAGTGTTTTCAGATCTAAACCCTGTTCTTTTAATATTTGGAATAATGATTGACGATTAACTGAACCATAGGCTTTTTCAAAGTCAACAAATGTGCAAACTACAAATTTGCCACTTTTCTATGACTACTGAAGATTAGTTTTACGTTCACAATTTGCTCCAGACATGAACGGCTAGGTCTGAATCCTGCCTGGTATTCTCCAATTTTTGGTTCTAGTTGTTGTTGTTGTGCTCTATCGAGAAGGCACTGGGCTAGAATTTTATAAGCTACTGACAACAATGAGATTCCCCTATTGTTGTTTACATCCGATCTATCTCCTTTCTTGTGTAGATAGTCAATTAACGCATTTTTCCAGTTGTCCGGAATTCGTTCTGTTTGTATTATTTCGGTGATTTCTTTGATAGTATTTGGGCCTGCTGATTTGAGGATTTCCGCTACGATTCCATCTTCACCTGCAGCTTTTTTCTAAGACGTTTGATCTGTTTGGTGATTGCCTCTACATCTGGTTCGTGAGCCGGAAATCTTTGTGGTGGTTCTGGGCAGTTCAGTAATTTTTCAAAATATCTTGCAAGTTCTTCGCAATTTTCTTGATTGTTCAGTGCAAACTGCCCATTTCCTTTCCTGAAGCAAAGATTTTGCGGCTGATATCCTTCACGTTTTGTTTTGAAAATATTGTAAAAATTTCGCAAGGTATTTCTTTCAAAGTCTATCTCGATTTCAAGTAGCCAGTCCTTTTCGAATTTCATTTTGCTCATTCCGATTAATTTGGCTGTCTCTTTCCTCACCGCCAAGAATGTTTTGTAATTCTTCTCAGTATTTCTGCTGTTCCACTTACTGTGTGCTTTATGTCGAGATTGGATTGCTTCTTCACATTCTTCGTTCCTCCAAGGGTGTTTTTTTCTATTTTGCAGAGGTATCAGTGTTTGTGCGGTTTCGATTAGTTTGCTTCTCAGTTGCTTCCAGTTATTGGAGGGCTTTTTCTCTAATTCTTCTGTGAAAGATGGTTGGAACCGACTAGTGTCAAATTTTGGCATTAGTGGTTCCCTCTGAGGTTTTAACTGTAGTTTGATTCTCGTTAGGTAATGGTCTAGGTCTACATTTGCACTCTTTCTTATTTTGGATATTCGTAATTCCTCCATAGTTTGGGAAGGAAATTGCTACATGGTCACTTTGGAATTCACCAATCAGTGAGTTGGGTGATCTCCATGATTTTAAGGTTGAATATCCTGCAGAATTCGACCAATCTCCATCCATTCTGATTAGTCCATTTATGTGGTGGGAAGTTTCCTATTGTTTTCCTGTATTTTCTTTCTTTGCCTAGCTGCATATTGAAATCACCTAGTAAGATTTTCATGTGGTTTTGTCGAATTTGGATACTATTTCTTCTAGTGTTTCTCACGATTTGTCTACCTTTGTGTGATCCGTTTTTTTGTCATCATTGATGAGCATGAGTGCATTGATCAGTGTGTATGCTTTGTTTGCACACACCGAGCGAGGTGGCGCAGTGGTTAGACACTGGACTCGCATTCGGGAGGACGACGGTTCAATACCGCGTCCGGCCATCCTGATTTAGGTTTTCCGTGATTTCCCTAAATCACTCCAGGCAAATGCCGGGATGGTTCCTCTGAAAGGGCACGGCCGACTTCCTTCCCTAATCCGATGAGACCGATGACCACGCTGTCTGGTCTCCTTCCCCAAACCAACCAACCAACCAACCAACCAACCAACCAACCTTTGTTTGCACACTTTAGGGTGATAATTATTAGTCTATTATTTACAGGATACACATGAATTACCGAGTTGAGTATCCTCTTTTTGACTAGAAAAGCAACTCCTAAATGTGTTGTATTTTTTAAGAATCTGTTTGTCTGGATTGTTGAAAAGTCTATAGTTCTCGAAATCCGTTGCGTTTTCGTCAGTCAGTCTTGTTTCTTGGAGAGCCAGTATTTCCAATTTTTGATCGTTATGGATTTTCTCTAGTTCGTACAGCTTTCCTACCCACAAGAAAGATTTATATTTAATGTTCCGAAAAATGTATTGGTATTTGGGCGAAGTTGGTCAGAGGTCTCCAACTCCCTTATGCGTGTCAAACCAGACTCCCCAGAATTCGAGATTGTCTGTTTGTGTTGTTGGTGGCAGCAGTGGATTGGTTACCAACTGAGGAACAAATTTGTTTCCTGTCACGCCTCATAGACTTGATCATCACAAGTTTTGGACCGTAGTTCAGTTTCATAGAACTGGAGTGGATAGTTCCAGAACATACATTTCAAGCCGCACGTCCGGTGATCAGACGCTGACCACTTTGCCGCTTGTTGCAAGCCAGACGCAGAGAGGATTTAAGTCAGTTCATCCGCCCTCTCTGCCATTGAGGTGTCCCCTCTTCTGCCTTCGAGAATGTTGACAATTTTTCTCATTCCCTCAGTTGATCCGCGGGTGCTTATTTGCCTATGCCTTATTCACACCTGCCCTGCAAATCTACAGGAATTCCCGTAGCAGCAATTGTGGCGCGCCGTGTCGGGTTTGAGGGCTCCCATCCCAGTGTCGTACGCAGTTATGCCTAGCTCTTACTCAATTCACAGCGAGACCCCAACGTAAGCTGATCGGACACGTTATTATTATTATTATTATTATTATTATATACTTCAATGGAACGAGTAATTCTAGTCGAAATCACGTACGAGTTATTTCCTCATTTTCAGCATTATTTATAGCGATTTCAGTGTATTACCGATGCAGGTGTGCCTTAAATTAGTTGCAGCTCTTTTTTGTTTACTTGGTGTGGCCGTTCTTATCACACAAATGAATGTTTGCGGTTTCGTGTGGTCCTGTACCATAAGCAACCCGTTTATTTAAAAATCCCATACTCGCCAAGTATGTGGAAAATTTACGTTACATAGCGTAACCATTAAAATATATGCTTCACTCATAGTAACAGTATAAGTTAGGTTAAAACAAAGCTGTTACGAGTTTCACAAGTGTCACCTCTCGCCATAAAAGTGTAATTAAACGTTTCCAAATCATATTTGTCTACACATTTCATATTGTTTAGTACATACACACAATGTGCTCATATATTTTCTCAGTTGTAAACGTTTGTAAACATATCCAAACATTCTTGATAACACGACTTCACAAAAAACAACGTAAGTATGTAACTATTAATTCATTTGTCCCCTACTACATCTTAAATCAGTACAGAAATAGCAGCAACAGCGCAAAACAGTTTAGTGTATTTTTTGTTTACAAACATCCAATCACACGTTCTTCATAAATGTCATACATTCTTTCCAGTTAAGCTTAATCCTTCTTTCAAATGCAATCGTGCATCATGAATATGTGAGCTATTACAGGATACCAATTATGGTGGTTTGTTGCCAATCTTGTAGGAAATATTTTCAGTCTAAGGGTGGAATGAAGTGCACAGAACAACTTCAGGTGCAGCTGAAGAAACAAATTAGAATTGACTCGGATCATGGGAGATATACAAGAGACCCTCTGTTAGGACCAGGAGCAGGAAATTTACAGTACACTTCAACAGAAGTCAGGAAGCCTAAGAATACGTTAGCATTGCAAAGAACATAATGCTGATGCTTGGTAGTAGCTGTGGCCTACTTGCAGTCCCCCACCCACAGGAAAAATTAGGGGAAGCATTTTCAAACCAAAGACAGTACTAAGTCAATTTATGGAGGAATTAGGGTCTTTATTCAAGGACTATTTTTTTTTTGTGTGTGTGTGTGTGTGTGTGTGTGTGTGTGTGTGTGTGTGTGTGAGTCAACCTTCAAGTAGGTGCATGGACACTTTTTTAATAAATTAACGGAAGTTCTCAATAAAGTCTTTGTAGAGACATAAACATAAATATCAAAACACAACCAGTAACACCCTCATCAATATCATTCAGTTTTTCCATGACCCAGTTGTTCACTAGTGCAACAAGGGTTTATACAACTCCATCAATAATTTACCATGCAGGCACAAATATGGGCAGCAACAAGTTTGATGTCAAAACATGTATGGCAAATAATAACAATAAAATCTGGTATGGAAAAATCCCCTAAACAGCACACATACAAAAGACATGTATCAGACATAAAAATTCAAGGTTTTACAAAAGATGTGATGCATTATGCTGAGAGACTAATGTAAATGTCAAATTTTCTAAATTTTCATCATTATTTGAATTGTATTTTGAAAAGACATTTACAAAGGTACCCACATCAGTATCACTGTCTCACAAAAACAAATGGATGACATCAAGTATTAACAAGTCCTCCCAAACCCTTAGGTACCTCAGTTCCATGAAAAGGATCATAAACACAGAGTTCTTTAATAGGTAGCCTGAAAGTTGTGCTAAACATAACATGGGTCAAGTATGAAATTACATGTGTTTCATGATTGACAGAGGAGAGGGATTTCATGATTGACAAAGGGCAGGTATCTTTTCACAAGATTTCCCCAATATATTTCAATAATGTGCCACTTAATGGCATGCTACATGTAGAAAATGCAAAATTCCATTGGCTTCTATGCAGCAAACAATTGAAACATTAGGGAAATTTTGGGTTGGGGTACAGATTTACAACTCCCTCTGTTCAAGTGAAAGAATTCTAACATAGAGATATCATGAACCTGGATTTAAAATATATATATAAAATATAAATAGCTCATCATCAGTAGATCATGTATATTAAACAAGTCACCAGTAAGAATAACAAAGACCTACAAAACACTGGTACCTTTATTATGACTGAACATTACCACTGTACATAACACAGGTTTCTGTGTGACCTATGGTTTGCATATTCATCAGCAGATTCTCTAAATATCACTAGCTTACCTATATGACAATGACCTGCAAGGGCAAGTCATCTTTCAGCAAATGTGTTAAGTCACACATGAAGCAGGCAACAACTACCCAATTGGTGTATATTCAGAATCAGAATTTTTATTATCCCATAACATACAAGATCAAATCACTGATCTGATGTACTGAGGACTCGTCAACATTACATTTATATTACAATTACAATTTGTTTATACTGTATTACAAAAACAATATATCAACACTCCAGTTTACATTTATTATAAAGTAATTATTAACTGCTTCAGATACATCTCAGATTAGAGATGTGACACCCCCATTTTCCAAGTAGAAAACTTTAATATTGTTTCCTTAAATTTAGACAATTATTTTTTATTGCTTTTATATGATCTGAAAGTTTGTTATACAATTTTGTATGTTTAATGTTTGTTTGTTTCAGGTCAGTAGCCTTGTTTACTCTTTTTAAATGGATATTATCACACATTCATCTACTATATGAATGCAGGTCTGAGTTGGTTTTGAAATTTTCAATGCACTTCTTATGTTAGTTACACTTTTTTATATAGAGAGACATGGTCAAGAAGCTCCTAGAAGGGTGTTTATCTTGAACTGTAGGTAATTATTCTAACAGTTCATGTTTGCAGTAGACCCAAGAAGCACTCAACAGCCAGTTGACTGTCTTTAGGCATTTTGAAAGCATCCAGGATTATATGGATGTCATTACATCCATGATCCAACAAGCTGCTCACACATCCATCCCCAGCAGCTCAGGTTACCAAAGAGACATCTAGTGCTTTCTTAGAACAATGTCCACCATTCCATAATCAGAAGTTGTACACTGGCTATGCACAAATTTTAGCTATTTTCTACAATAGAAACCATCACAGACTCTACAATGGTAGGAGAATAATTAAAGAGATTGTATGAATTCTATCAGCAGGTCAACTTTTGCAATTATTTGTAACAAATATTTAACTCTTGGCATCTTACTTTTTCATAACATTTTAAATGATTAAAAGAATTGTTTCAATGTTTTTCTAGAGAGCTAGATAATCCACATTGGTTTGGTGATTACTAAGGCACAATACTATTGTTTCTGTATGTTTATTAAGTTTGTCGGAAAGACTCACTGTTGTTTTCTTTGATATGAGATTTTAGTGTGTTTTGAGAGTGGCTGGGTAAGCCAAAAACAGTTTCATACTCACTACTCAGCTAAATTATTCTGTTATATTTTTCATTCGGTCAATCATTTGCCCCTTTTCTCCACATTTAATATTTTTCTGAACCTTATTTTATCCAAAGCCCACTTACCATCATATATTGGCATTGGTGAAAATTCCCCACATGTGTGTAAGTATTGTTTCATTTTGTAATATTGCACTACTAGAGCATAAAGTTTAAATATCTGACTACCTTTATTATTAAAACATTACTCATCATGGTGCAGAAGTACATCACATACAACACACATTGAAAACATAACAATACACAACACACTCTACATCAGGAAGTTATTCATTTAATGCATTATGTATTGAGTTGCAGTCATGTATAAGTATCCTACATTTAATCAAACATCATTTCATAACAAAATGCTACAAAGACATCCATCAATATGCCTGAGATCATAATAAAATTACATTGACATAGAAGCTCCAGAGGCAGCAAAATTGACTATATAATGGAATTTCCTGGGAAATCAACATTTGCCAACACCCACTGACATTAATCACAGTAATGCAAATGTCCTCCTCCTATTAAAACTGTTCATCAGTCTCATTATAACACCAGACTGATAATATTTTTCATGACATGTCACAATTAATTTTGTCTTGAGGTTATTCTTGATACAAAGTTCTGTGTAGTTAGTTCAGCATATCACAAATCAAAATGTAGCTACCCTATTCTTCTACAAAAAGTTTTTCATATCACCATGAGACTTTTAAAATTATCAACTGTCTCTAGTTTGAAACCTAATATTTTTATTTTATAAGTGTTACTCTCACAGAGGTACAAGTTTCATTAATTGAATCCTTATACAGTTACTATTTAGCTATTCAACATGGAGATACATAACAGGAAAAAAGAAACAGATCACACTCCATTCTGGCTCAACTGCCTGTGTACTAAACTTTCCTGATTAATTGTTGAATATCTCATGTATGTTGGAAAGACAGCACTTGGATCACACTCAAGAAAACCAACAAATTGGTTAGAAATGTATTCCAAGTAACTGCCAAATCATGAGATTGGTGGTGATCTGTCATTCCTTTGTCTTGTCCTACATCTCCATAGGTAGCACTATTCAATCAAAACCATTTGTGATGTATACTCCACTAAAATTAATCCTTCACGGTGCAATAGAAAGTACTGTTTTTTAAACACTAATGCAACATAAATTATGTGAATGACCCCGACTCTGAGTCCATATATCACACCCACTTCTGTAGAGCAGCTCTCACACAAACTAAGCCAGTCTTTCCATTTTGATAATTTATTACCTCTCTCCTTACCTTTCCAAATATAACAGAGGCTCTCTCCAAGATATTCCAGGAACAGCTTTCTCCTCTGAAATGATAGGAATTATTAGACAGCCTAGGGGTTGTCCTGGGTATAAAATTGTGAATCTGTGAATCATATGTAAGGTGTGCCTAGGGGTTGTTCTTCTGTTACGTTTAGAAAGATATGGACACATATCCTGGGTATAAAATTGTGAATCTGTGAATCATATGTAAGGTGTGCATCAGTGGCTCAGTTTATTTTCAGCTTCAGTATATTTACATTACATAACTTGTCTACAGTGACAGTCATGATACAAATTATTATTTAAATTAACTACAAAACTTTATAGATTTTCTCAACACCACTTCCAATTTCCAGTATAGTAAATAACATTTCATTTTGTAGAAAAGGCAATGCAATGATGAAGATGCCAATTCTTTAATGATATAATTTTAACAAATCATTAAATTTATATCAAATGTCTGCTTGTGTCTGTGTATGTGCAGATGGATATGTGTGTGTGTGCGAGTGTATACCCGTCCTTTTTTCCCCATAAGGTAAGTCTTTCCACTCCCAGGATTGGAATTACTCCTTACCCTTAAAACCCACATCCTTTCGTCTTTCCCTCTCCTTCCCTCTTTCCTGACGAAGCAACCGTTGGTTGCGAAAGCTAGAATTTTGTGTGTATGTTTGTGTTTGTTTGTGTGTCTATTGACCTGCCAGCACTTTTGTTTGGTAAGTCTCATCATCTTTGTTTTTAGATATATTTTTCCCACGTGGAATGTTTCCATCTATTATATTACTAACACAACAGCGTAACAAAAATGTGAGGAACAAGTTGTTGCTGGCCTGACACTCAGTATCTGATGTTTCACAAAGAAACCATTACCTTTGCAAGTCCAGTAACCTCAACAATTAATCAATAATAAACTTCAATGGTTACAGATGAATTCCTTTCACTTTGCCAACTACAGACTCAATCATACAAGGTTAAACACTCCTGCTGGTCATACATATGATACAGCAAACTATAATTCCATAAATACATGCCACAATTTTAATTGTTTGCTTGAATAGTAAACCAAAATAACATTTAAAAGCTTTACAATTTAGAACATTGTGAACTAATTCCACAAATACAGTACCAACAGTACACGGAAATTACAGCATGATACATGCATAGTATCTTGAATAAAATAATTCAAATATTATTGACTGACTGACAACATACAATCAATTATTTAATATCTGATACATTAGCAGAAAAGAAATGCCATTAATGGAAGTGTATTACAGAAAAAATTTAAAAGTTGATGTTCAAAAATTCATAATTACATTCTTCACTTAAGGAGAAATCCTGCTTCAACCAGATGACAGGGAATGAGCAATGTCATATTACAATAAATGACAGATATAAATCTCTAAGGGTTGATAGTGCCTGTTTGTTTTCTCCTTCAGCAATTTAAATGTTAGTTCACAATCTTTAAAAACAGAACAAACAAACAAAAAATAACAATAAGGACATGGAAAATATCCAAATTTTCAATGGCTCAACCAAAGATGTCTGGTACAATTCCAGTTGAAATATCATGGAATGAAGTTAACAACAACTGGCTGCAATCCCAAAATCTCTTCAAACATCCCAAGAATCCATCAGCAATATCAGGTTACAACAGTCTCATGTTTATGTCAAAATTCGTGCTTTATGAGACAACTTCTGCTTTATATTGCAAATACCAAAGTATTTCAAGAAGCTAAAATTAATGACTTTGCAGCTGTTTCATTGCATGATTGATTCACAAAAATATCTTGCACAGACGTGAAGTTACAACAGGAATGTGCATGCATAACTTACAAACTAACATGAATTCCACAGTTGACAGTGAGCTACTCACTCACCTAAGATTTGGTGGTGATCAACTAACACAATGATACAAGTGCTAAAAGTCAGTAAGTACAATATTCTAAAAAAATCATACATAGGGCAGCTGTCCTTCAAGTTAAGTCCCATCTCTAATGATCATAGCTGTTGTCATGATATAAAACAGCTATCTACCTTCTACCTTGTTTAGTCATCAGTCTCCTGACTGATTTGATGCAGCTACACACAGATTCTCCTCATGTGCCTACTGCATCATTTCACACTATCACTCAGGTTGCTGAAATTGTCTGCTGTGTGTATTTGCTGATGATTGGTGTGCTCAGCACTCAACTGTACAGTTATCAGCACCCATAAAAATGCACAACCTTTGCTCAGTCCAATCTCACCACTTTCAGGAATGATGATGAAATTATGAGGACAACACAAACACCCAGTCATCTCGAGGCAGGTGAAAATATCTGACCCTGCCAGTGTGTATTTGACTTAAACCTGCAGTTAATGGTAGTATGTCAAATAAGTGTCTTTAAATGCAAATTGGGTGGCCAGAAACATAATTATGGAAAGCATCTCAGGCAGTTTGTTTGCAGAGCCCAACTGCCTGTTGTCACTAAAATGCCCTCAGCTTCTTATCAGTGCTATATGTAGCACAAGAATTTTTCTCTTCAAAATAATTTTTATCACAATCTACAGGATAATTAAGGTTTGTAGCAACAGGCATTGCACACTTGTGCATCATACACATTAGAAAGTGATTCTGAATGGAGTTGGAGAGATCATTTACAAACTGGTCATGGATTCCACATGAGTTACAGATATTTACAATTCTTAACTGAAAATGACTTTTTGCAGTGAAAAAAAGTGAATATACGACACATCTGTTAAAATACATGTGTCTACTAGCTCTACTCATTATTACAGTTGCCTTCAGCCAGGAACCTTTAACTCCAAATGTAAAGACACAAGACATCTTAAATTGACAGGCAGCAATGAAATGAATGGAAAGTGTCCTGCAGAGATGAAATTACTTGTACTCAGAGATGAAATTACTTGTATTCACAGGTGGAACATACCAAGTAGATTTTGTGTCAATCTACAATCGTTATAAGCAAGAGTTAAGCCACCTACCACTGAGTAAACCCCAGCTATAGACACTGCAATAGGAATTCCATTTAACAAAGCTCTGGACAATGTACAAATAAGTTTGCAGGATTCAAACTTGCAGAGAATCTATTTGACTATCAAGCAGACCTTGCGTAACATTTCAACACAATCTGCCCTCCAAATCAGTCTGGCATCAAAATGACACAATCAATGTCAGTACTTGGGTAAAAAATAAGAATATCCACGTGGGAAAAATATATCTAAAAACAAAGATGATGTGACTTACCAAACGAAAGTGCTGGTACATCGATAGACACACAAACAAACACAAACATACACACAAAATTCAAGCTTTCGCAACAAACTGTTGCCTCATCAGGACAGAGGGAAGGAGAGGGAAAGACAAAAGGATGTGGGTTTTAAGGGAGAGGGTAAGGAGTCATTCCAATCCCGGGAGCGGAAAGACTTACCTTAGGGGGAAAAAAGGACGGGTATACACTCGCACACACACACACACACACACACACACACACACACACACACACACATATCAATCCACACATATACAGACACAAGCAGACATATTTAAAGACAAGAGTTTGTCAGGATACATTTTAACAACTATATAATATCTTCACAAAATTTTTTTTCTATGATAAATTCATATGAATCTATCTTATGTTTAATACAATATATAACTAATAAGTGTTTTTATAACATAATTCCTTATGTGCTTGACAGACATATTCCTTAATGTTGTCGTTTCATTTGTCACATTTATGATATCATATATTCTTATACAGTTGAGCAGAGCTATTCACTTATACAGTAGTGACATTTTTTAAGCATGTGGTTCTTAATCTTCTTATGTGCTTGACAGACATATTCATTGATGTAATTTCATTTGTCACATTTACGTAAACATATATTCTTATACATATCTAAAAACAAAGATGATGTGACTTACCAAATGAAAGTGCTGGCAGGTCGACAGACACACAAACAAACACAAACATACACACAAAATTCTAGCTTTCGCAACCAACGGTTGCCTCGTCAGGAAAGAGGGAAGGAGAGGGAAAGATGAAAGGATTTGGGTTTTAAGGGAGAGGGTAAGGAGTCATTCCAGTCCCGGGAGCGGAAAGACTTACCTTAGGGGGAAAAAAGGACGGGTATACACTCGCACACACACACATATCCATCCACACATATACAGACACAAGCAGACAAGTGTCTGTATATGTGTGGATGGATATGTGTGTGTGTGCGAGTGTATACCCGTCCTTTTTTCCCCCTAAGGTAAGTCTTTCCGCTCCCGGGACTGGAATGACTCCTTACCCTCTCCCTTAAAACCCAAATCCTTTCATCTTTCCCTCTCCTTCCCTCTTTCCTGACGAGGCAACCGTTGGTTGCGAAAGCTAGAATTTTGTGTGTATGTTTGTGTTTGTTTGTGTGTCTGTCGACCTGCCAGCACTTTCATTTGGTAAGTCACATCATCTTTGTTTTTAGATATATATTTCCTACGTGGAATGTTTCCCTCTATTATAACTATATTCTTATACAGTTGCACAGAGATATTCACTTATGCTGTAATAACATTTGTCAAGCATGTGGTTCTTTATATTCTAATTCAGTTGCGCATAGAAATTCACTTACACTGTAATAACATTTGTCAAACATGTGATTCTTTATAACAGTTTTAAATTTTTCCTCATTTTCCAGCTCTTTGATATGTTTTGGTAGTGCATTAAAAATTTTGATGCCTTGATTACATACATGTTTCTGACTTCGGGTCCTTGTTACAGCTTGTAAGTGGAGATCTTTACATTGCTGTGTATCAAACCTATGGTAGTCTGTATTGGTTTTCATTTTGTCCTGATTTCTTTTTATCACCAACAGACATTTCAGAATGTATAATGCTGGAATTGTTAAAATTTTCAATGCTTTAAAAGGGAGCCTACAATGTATTTGAGGTGGGCTCTGGGTCATTATCCAAATAGCATGTTTTTGTAATTTGAAAATCTCACTTAGACAGCAATTTGTTTTTCCCCAGAATACTATCCCATGGGATGCAATGGACTGAAAATAGCCAAAATATACTAATCTGGTACAGTCATTACTACAAACTCTTGAATGTATTCTAAGTACAAAACATGCTGAATTTAGTTTTAGCGCTAAGCTCACCACATGGTCCTTCCAGTTCATCTTCTAATCAATGTGCATACCCAGGAATTTTGCACACTGTACTGTTTCAAGTTGTTTGCACTCTATGGTGGGATTTAGGTCATCATGTTCACTTATTTTTCCATATTGCACATAATTAGTTTTTTGGCATTCAGTGTTAGCTTGTTTGCCCTAAACCATTTTTGTATATCTTGTAGGACATGGTCCACTGTACTGTGCAATGACTGCTTCATATCACTAACTATTAAACTAGTATCATCAGCAAATAATATGCTTCTAGCTTTTCTCTCTCACACCTGAATATCATTAATGTAAATGAGGAACAGCAAGGGGCCTAATACACTTCCTTGGGGTACTCCTTCTGTGACCTCCCTTGGATCTGATCTTAATTTAATTTTTTGGTTAATATTTGGTGCTGAAATTTCAACCACCTGCATCCTCTTTTCCAGATACAATTCAAACCACTTTTTTACCAGTCCTCTGATACCTATAGCTTCAAGCTTTTCCAAAAGTATGCTGTGGTCAACAGTGTCAAAGGCTTTTGACAAATCTAGATTTATCCTGACTACACTTTCTCACTCTTCCAATTTACTGATTATTTCTTTTGTGTATTCCAGTACAGCTGTTTCAGTATTTCTCCCAGCTTGAAATCCATGCTGATTACTGTTTATCAGATTGTGGATATTAAGATAATGTGTGACTCTATATTTCAATAGTATCTCCTAAACCGTAGAGAAAGTTGGTAGAAGTGGAATGAAAGTAAATCTAATCTAATCTAAAGATTAGATTGTACCCACCAAGTAGACAGAGAATGAGAAACTAATGTCAAGAGTAAAATTGCAGATCTGCATAAAACAAATGAGGCACACCATTTCATTAAATCAGTACTACTGCTCAGAAATGTAAATACATTTGCGGAATCACTGCAGAGGCTCAGTAGTGACCCTGAAACATCAGAATTCACTTCATACTTCAAACCCCACTATGAAGGAAATGTGCACTATTTGGCATACTGTCATGAGTGTATCCAAGTCTCAAGAGCAACATGCATGTGGAGAGTGTGCATGGGAGCTCAAAGGAGATACATGGTAATGTAAGGCATACATAGTGACTGGACAGAGGAATATCTATCTTCATCTCATCAGGTACAGCCAAGATGTCTGACAGTCTTATATCAAATGTAGAAGGAAAGCTTACAAGCAAAGTGCACAACATTTATCATCAGCACAAAACTAGTATGTTAATGGACAGGAACTTCATTACTACAGTAGATGGTGGTTCAGAGTCACCATGTTCAAACTTTTGCAAGGTTTACAGTGTCAAATATAACAGAGTAAACTGTGAATCATAATTAACATGCACTGAATGCAAACTGTACATACATAGGTGATATTGTATGTATGTGGACTACACTATTAGATTTGATATGTTTAAGCACATTCACATTCTTTGCCAAGATGAGTGTGGATTAAGATCCCCTGAAAAGTCCAGAAATATCAAATTGATTGATTAGCAATGAGAGAAAAGCAATTTCCACCAAAGCAAGCAGAAATCTACTTCTACAGCACTGTAGACATAATTAGCTCACTTAAATGTTCTCCACTATTCTCAGTGGAATGACAGAGAGTGAACTACAGTTAGCTAAAAAAAGCAGTGTTATCTTTAATGTAAATATAGGTACTGTTCAACCTCAAAAGTTTCTTCAGAGAAATGCATAGGCACCAGGAAAGAAAACTTATACCACAGACTAGGCTCTTTTCTACCAAGGCAGAAACAACACGTATCATTTCTCTGGCTGTGTAGAAATCCAGTTCTTGACAATTGGACCTGTAAATAAATGAACATCAAATTACATTAGAGATTAAATTCAATTAGACATGACATTACATTAATACTTGTTCCATAAATCATGAATACAGCACATCATAATGAAGTCAAGTGCATCAGTTTAACAAAAGCTTGCTTTGCATGACATATTTCATTTTTCTTTATTTTAATATATTTGTTATTGTAAAATTGCTAATTATCTCCAACAATTCATCTGATGAGCAGAAGGAGTTGTCCTTCAGAAAATCTTTAATTTATTTTCAAATGCTGGTTGGCTATGTGTTACACACTTGACACTATTTGTCAAGTGACCAAAGACTTTTGTGGCAATACAATTCATCACTTTCAGTGCCAAAGTTAGATTTAAACCAGAACAGTGAGAATCAGCATTTCTAAAAATGCTATTGCTATGGATATTGCTGTTGATTTTGAACAGAGATCGGTTATTAATAACAAAATTCACAAGTAAAATGATAGACTTCAGATGATTTGTAGAATACAGTGGATATGCAATCAGTCTACAAAGGAGATTGCTTATAAATAACTTATGCAACCAGTTCTAGGATATTGCTCAAGTGTTTCGGACCCACATCAAATTAATATTAACATGGGGTACTTGAAAGTATACAGAGAAGTGCAGCACAAATGGTTTGATCCATGGGAACATGTCACAGAGATACTGGAGAAACTGAACTGGCACACTCTTGAAGACAGACTTAAATGGTCCCAAGGAACAAATGATGACTATGAATATACTACAACACAACACCTTACATATAACTCACATAGGGATCAAGAGGATAACATAATAAATACAGCATACAAGGAGGCATTCAATCATTCTTCCAACCTTCATACATGAATGAAAAGGGAAAAACCCTAATAACTGGTACAATGGCATGTACCCTCTGCCATACACTCCACAGTGATTTACAGAGTATAGATATAGATGTGGATGCAGATATATTTTGAAGCTACTTTGTATCCCCTAGTTCCCTGAATAAATGTCTGCAATATGATCTTGGGTGGGTTCAAGCTACTATTATGATTACACACTTTCGTGCGATGAATACTTGTTTTCCTTAGTGAAGAGTAACCCAAAAATATGATGCCATACAAAAGCAGTGAATGGAAATATCCATGGTAAGCTAATTTACTATGTTAATCACCAAAATTTGAAATAACCCTAATTGCATAAGTACTGAACTCAGAGATTTCAGAGGATCACCACTGTCTTTCTTCCAGTTCTACATCTCATCAATATAGTCACCCAAAAATTCTGAGCAATCCCCCCTAGCTACAGATTTTATTAATAACGTTAGGCAGTTTGCTCTGCAGAACTGTATCAACTGTGTGTTACCAAAATTTAACAAGACTACATTTGCAGAGAACCACCTAATAATATTCTGAAAGACATTATTTACAATTCTGTCAGCTGATTCTTGTTGGTTTGGTGTGATTATTATACTTGCATAATCTGCAAAAAGAACTAGCTTTGCATCTTCATGAATATAGAGTGGCAAGTCACTAATATATACAGTATTAAGAAGGATGTGGACCCTTCACTGAACACTATGGAACCCTTTTCTTAATACATCCACAGTCTGAGGACTGTGCTAATTCTTGTGCATTATGTGAACTGTGTATTTTCAGCATTCTGCATTCTGCATTCTTACAGTTAGATATCAATTCAACCATTTTTGCACTGTCCCACTAATACCACAATACTTAAGCTTGTCTCAAAGAATTTCATTATTTACAGAATCAAAAGCCTTTGAGAGATCTCAACAAATTCCATTGGGCGATTACTTATTCAGGGCATTCAACATTTGATCAGTGAAAATATATGTAACATTTTCTACTGATTAGCCTTTCTGGAATCTAAACTGACATTTTCTTGGTACTTTATTTTTTGAAATATGCAAAGCTACTCTTGAATACATGATCTTTTCAAGAATTTAGGATGAGGCTGTCAGAAATCAGAGTGGGTGGTAGTTGTTGGTATCAGACCTTTTCATGCAATGGCTTAACAATTGCATATTTCTATCAGGAAAAATACTCTGTTTCAGTGAGCTATGACGTTTCTGGTTGAGAATCCTACTTATCTGTTGGGAACAAGCAATTAATAACTTTTTGTTGCAAACAAGCTTTTAGTAACTTGATGGGAACACCTTTAATTCCAAGTAAGCTTTTGCTTTTGACAGACTTTACTATATTCCTAATATCAAAATGAGACGTAGGTCAAATTTCACAGCCTTCCCTTTTCTTACGCTGTCTCAATGGATGTTTGTCATTTGTCCCTCATTGATTTGTACAGTTATTCCATGCAGTGTTGCTTGTCTATTAGCACTGACAAGTCTACCCAAACACTGCTGTTCTTGGTCATTAAGTGAAAGCTGTTGGCCACTGCATTCTCTGTGGTGTGAGATAATACCTGACATTTGGTAGTCTCAACATACTCTTGACACTGTGGATCTTGGACTGTGACACCAGACAACAAATGCAAGTGCCTTTGCTAACAGCACCTCACTTGTACTGCCTCCCCTGGGCTTGAGACAATATCAGTTGGACTGTACATGACTGAAAAACTGTGGCCTGGTCAGAAGAATCCCAATTTCAGTTCGCAAGAGCTGATGATAGTGTTCAAGTGTGGTGGAGACCCCCCAAAGCCATGAATCAAAGTTGTCAACAAGGCATTGCGCAAGCAGGTGGTGGTTCTCTAATGGTGTACACTGTGTTTAGATGAAATGGACTAGATCCTGTGGTCTAACTAAACCAATCATTGACTGGAAATGATTCTATTGAGCTAATTGGAGACCATTTGCATCCATTCACACCAAGCAAGGTGGCACAGGTTAGCACACTAGACTCACATTCTGGAGGACACCAGTTCAAACCCGCATCCAGCCAGCCTGATTTAGGCTGTCTGTGATTTGCCTAAATCACTCCAGGTAAATGTCAGGATGGTTCCTATGAAAGGGCACAGCTGATTTCCTTCCCAATCCTTCCCTAATCTGATGGCACCAATGACCTGGCTGTTTGGTCCCTCCCCCAAATCAACCAACCAACTCACAATCACATCCTTTCATGGAGCTCATGTTTCCAAATATGTCACCTGCCCACAACTGGTTTGAGGAACATTCTGCAGAATTCATGCAAATTATATGGCCACCTAGCTCACCCAACATGAATCAAATCAAACATTTATGGGACCTAATTGATAGACCAATTCATGCACAAAACCCTGCACCATCAATACTTTCACAATTGTGGCCAGCTACAGAGGCAGCATTGCTCAATATTTCTTCAGCAAACTTCCTACAATCACACTAACATCATCAGGTGCTTTGTAAATACAGAAGTAAGTTATGGTCATTATAGAATGGTCAGTAACTATGATCAGAAACGTTATAATACATTCACTTGGAGTTTTTACCTTACATGTGATGTCATTGCTGCCAAGTCCTGTCTTTTATTTTTAGAATTAATAGTTTCTCCTTATATGTACATTGGAGACATATATCTGAGTTTACTCAGCTTTTATGTATGCTATTTCCCACCTGACAGCTTGGATTATTAGATCAACAATATTGCATTTCTACTATAGTTGCTATCTCAAATAAGTAATGTGTGTAAATTCAGTTTTTTTATTATTGTTATAGCTTTGATTCTATTTATGTTTTTGTCTGGAATTTCTTTTAGTTTCAGTTAAGGTTATTTATTTTTATTTTTTCATAACAATTTTGTTATTGTCTATGATTTGTTAAGTTTTCTTGGTGTTATATCTTTATACCATACTCTTCATGTTGTTATCACCATTACTATGCATAAGTATTATTTAGTGTCACTCATTTATTACTTTACCCATTTTGTTGCTTTAGAATGTGAATAAAATTACTGTGTCCTTTTTGTGCTTTAGGTTAGCTTCTTCATTCAGTAACTTTGTGGGGCTGCTGTATGCATGTGAATTCATTTCTATTTCATCGAGGAAGTTTGTGATTGCACCATTATGCATAATGTGGCTCATTTCTAGTGCTTCATTTCAAAACAGGAGTTATCAAGGACATTAGAAGAATGTTATAAAATGACTGTAATTCTGAATTATTCTTCCTTACTTGCTAATATGAAAAGAGTTTCTGTACTGCAGAAGCAAGCCTTGAGGATCATAGCAAACATAACACCAGGAAATTCTTGCAAAACCCTATTCATTATACACAATATTCTCACAGTTTATGCCATGTACATACTAGAAACAATAGTGCTACTGAAATAAGACACTATGCTCAAAAAGAAACATGGATATTCACAACCATGAAACAATGCATAGAAAAGATTTTCATATGGTTAACAGAACATTAACTTTAACAGTGAAAAGCCCCTATGTCAAAGGAGCTGTTTTTAATAACTTGCCACCAAAGGAAGTTATTGACAGGGGATACTTTAAAAAAAGCGAGTTGAGCAGTGACTTATCCAAAAATGCCCTTATAACTTGAATTTATCATGAATTAAAATGTAATAAGAAATAGTCTATCAAAAAAATTGTAATTGTAAAAACTTTATTCTTCGTTGAAATGCACATGCATGTAAAATTACATGTTACAAGCAATAAATTGAAATGAATTGAATTGAACTGAATTGCTATGTTGCACTAGTGACCTTGCAATAACAAAATATTCCACATATTATAGATGCCAGTCCTCCCCACTTTCAAGTCAGCCTGACAAGGCTGAATTGTCTTCAGTCCTGGGGTCAGATATGACATAGTATCTCAAGTCTACTTCTGCAGCAGTTCCAGGTGGGAGAGGGGACTGCAATCCTGAAGTCCAAGTCATTAACATGTCTCAGGTCTTACCCACCTGCTTTCAGAGCAGTACACTCTGCACTGAAGTAAACATTTAATGAGAACTCAGACATGACACATTACTTCCAAGTAACAACAATACACATAAAGATTTATTTATTTACTCTTCCAAAAAATCTTTCCACATTGTGGGACACAGAACAAACACAAAACACAACAGTAACATAACACAACACAGTAAAAATATAGTATTATTTCCACAGATACATAAATTTCAGCTCTATCCACAAAAAATCTTACACTCCTTGCAGTAGCTGCATTGTCTTCTTTCAGGTCTCTTGTATCTCAAATGTTCTACAGATTCTGCTACTCATTTGAAGCAATGACCTAATAAGAATCCCTTTCAGGTTTTATAAAAGAGTGTGAAGTACAATATGACTATCAACTTATATGTAAGGCTATTGTAAATCTGGACCCCACTGTTTGTTGCAGAAGTTTTGTAGGCTGAGGTCCTTACTGACTGGACATCAAGCTTAGCCCTTTGTCATGTATCATACTCATGGATATTAAAACTTTCATTTATCTCCTTTGCATTTTTTTGACATACCTACAGATATCTAAATGTACATACAGGGAAGTTGGGGGACTGACAAGTTTTGAAAGAAGGGTTTGCAAGAATCTGTCTGTCAACCATGTTGCATTGCTCCTACAGTTCTTTTCTTTTTTGGGTTATGGAAATGAGTGATCTAGGTGGTGTATTGCCCCAGAACACAATTCCATACAATACACTGCTATGGAATTGAGCAAAGTAGACAATTGAGACAGTGCTAAAACTTGCTTCAACATACACTAATCCTAGCCTGTAACATCTTTTATTCAGTGCCCATTTATTTTATTTGCATGTTTATGCCACTTGAACTTATTTTGAAGCCATATACCTTAAAACTTGGTTTGCAGGAAGATGAAATTTTATTGATGTTTTCTGTCAGACTGATGCATACATCATCAACTTTTAAACAAAATTTAGGAATACTGCTTCTTTGGTGTTCATTAGCAGTTCACTCCCCCTCAAACCATCTATTTAGCTGTGCTGTACTTTTATTGACAGTTACTTATAACTGACCTGGGATGTTTCCTGTTACAAGGACACTTGTGTCAATTAAAAAAAAAAGCATATCATAGCATTTTCCTTCAATTCATTTATTTGTATGTTCTGTTTGTGAAGTACAATGTGAACCATCTGTACTTGGAGCTTCTCCAACAGCATTTTGTGGCCTAGTATGCCACAGTGGTCAAGTATAAAATCATAGATGGCATTAGTTATTCATTTACTCTTCCTGAATCCATGCTGAGTATCAGGGACAAGTTCATTTATCTCTAAATATTACTTTTTCTGTGATTTTATTTCAACCTGACAACAAAGCAATTGGCCTGTAGTTTTCTATAATTCAGTTCTTTCCTTTCTTGTGAATAGGAACCAATTTATCAATTTTTAAACAGTCTGTATATGTGCCTATCAGAAAACATGAATTGACTATATCTGCAAGAGGCAATGAAATGTTTCTAATACATCACTTTATGAGGCAGCCAGTAATATCATCAACTGCTAATAATTTTCTCTACAGAGTTGATGCAACATAAATGTTTTCATCTGGAGTTGTTCCACAAACATAGATTGAACAGTAACATGACTCCTCTTTGTTTTTCTGTTTCTTTCTAGTATCTGTTTTGTCACTGACTAGTAAATGATTTGTAATATCTGCACAGTAACACCTGAAAGGATTTTTGGTGCATTGCAGATCAGTTACACTCTTGTTCTCATGGTTCAGAGTGATATTTTCATTTTAGGGGACACTTTATTTCTTTTCTTGTTCATTATTTTCCCATTAATAGAACCCCCAAAACTCAGGGGTTGTAATATATCTGAATGACCAAGACCTATGGTTTGGGAGAGAAGGGTGACTCACACCAAAGCATGCAGAAAAACACTGGCAAGTATGTCATTGACTTTATTGTATCAGAGGTACACAGCAGGTCTTCAGCTGATCCCAGTGATGGCATCACATACAATGCATGCATGGCTCAACAACAATGCCAATGCCAGAATCTGCTGCATCAGCATCTAGCACCAAGCCTTTCAGACATAGTTAGTACTCCTACTGACAATACAGTTAAGTGGCTGCCATGTGT
This sequence comes from Schistocerca serialis cubense, assembly GCF_023864345.2. Lineage (NCBI taxonomy): Eukaryota > Metazoa > Arthropoda > Insecta > Orthoptera > Acrididae > Schistocerca > Schistocerca serialis. The sequence continues at coordinate 413,462,019 of NC_064641.1, read as the reverse complement.
GCTGGGCTCCAACTGGAAGCCAAGAACACAGCTAGCTGTTCCCTCAAGCACAACTCATGGACCTAATGTAGCACACCATAGAGAAACAGCCAAACACCATGATTGTAGAGACACTCAGCAGCTCCAATCATCCACCCACACCAGCTCAGTTGGTGACCACAGACAGCTCTGCACACAGGAGACTGCAAGTTCATGCCCTGGCCCCACCCCTCAGACAGCAGCATGCAGTCAGTGTCATCCAGAGAGCAGAAGCTAGCAGCCCTCTCACTCCCTGTACCAAAGCAGCTCCAAGGTGCAGCCTACCCCACCCCTGCTATGGCTAGTCTGGACATTAGAGGTTGGTGGTAATTTCAGCAGCCCACTTGGCCACCAATATTCATCACCAGAAGGTTGCCATGGTTGGCCTGCAACTTATACAATCTCATTCTCTGCAGTTTAAACACAGACAGAATGGCAATGCCACTGGCACCATTTGAGTCTCTGGGCTCGCTTATTTATACATCATTTGCCTACACCTGTGAGGTAGCTCCTCTAGAGGAGACAAGTGGAGTGCTCTTTAATAATTACATCAGCTTTCCTCAGCTTGCTTTGCCCCTATGCACAAGTCACTACATACAGTTATAACTGCAATGTATGGCTTCTCCACAGCACGTTCCCTGTGCTGACCTAATTACTGCACAACTGTATACAGTGCCCACCAGGCCATGCTTGCAAGCAGTGTTATAAGCCTGCCTCACATTGTGTGTGCTACATATCAACATTGCAGACATCTGCCATCCATGTGACAATCAATCCCATAACTACTACCTTCCAGTCATACCTGCACAAAATTGACAATAATTCCCCAAATTCACTTATTTGTTGCACAGCACATTACAAACTTAGTACTGGCTATTTTGTTTGCCCAGCATATTAATCTGAATGAATTTCTGAAGTGGGGGGGGGGGGGGGATGTTATTGCTTTTCCTGTGTTTCAGTAACTACCTTTCCCTAAAATTTGAGATTTTGAAATGTGGTGTTATCCATCTGTTTGCTTCTGAAATTTTGCCTCATATTACTAGTATTTTGAAAGGGAATGATGCAATTTCAAAGCAATGACTGAGGACATACATACATACATTAATCCTTGTTCCATACATCATGAATACAACATTTCATAATGATGTGGAATGTATCACTTTAAAATAAGTTTTCTTTACACAAAATAATTTTTTTTAGTTACTACTTCACATCTAAGAATTCATCTATTGAGTAGGAGCAGCTGTCATTCAAAACTTCTTTTAATATGCTTTCAAATTTTGGTTGGCTGTCAGACATTTAATATTATTTGGCAAATGACCAAAGATTTTTTTGGCAGCATAATTCACCCCTTACTGTGCTGAAGTGAGATTTAATCCAGAATAGTGAAGATCATACTTTCTCTTCTAGTGTTGTAGCTATGCACTTTGCTGTTATTTTTGAATTGGGATGGGCTATTAGTGACAAATTTCATAAGTGAATATATGAACTGCAAAGGTACTGTGAATCTCCCAAGTTCCTTAAATAAATGTCTGCAAGGTGATCTTGGGTGGGCTCCAGCTACTATTCTGATTACACACATTTGTGCAATGAATACTTTCTCTCTTAATGACAAATTGCCCCAAATTATGATGCCATGTGGAAGCAGTGAATGAAAATAGGCATAGTAGGCTAATTTACTGATATGTTTATCACCAAAATTTGCAATAACCCTAATAGCATAAGTAGCTGAACCTAACCGTTTCAGCAGATCATCAATGCGTTTCTTCCAATTCAATTTTTCATCAATACACACACCCAGAAATTTTGAGTATTCTGCCTTAGCAACAGACTTCTGTTCATAGTCTACATTTATCAATGGTGTTATGGCATTTCCTGTACACAATTGTATAAACTGTGTTTTCTCAAAATTTTGTGAGAGTCCATTTGCAGAGAACCACTTAATAATTTTCTGCAAGACATTATTTGCAATTTCCTCAGTTGATTCTTGCTTCTTTGGTGTGATTACTATACTTGTATCATCAGCAAAAAGAACTAGCTTTGCATCTCCATGAATATACAGTGGCAAGCCATTAATGTATATTAAGAACAATAAGGGACCCAAGACTGAACCATGTGGGACACCGTTCATGATACCTCCCCAGTTAGAGGACTCTGCTGGTTTTTGCAGACTATCTGTACTGTTAATTTCAACCTTCTGCATTCTTCCAGTTAATTATGAATTAAACCATTTGCACTGTCCCACTCATACCACAATACTTAAGCATATCTAGAAGAATGTCATGATTCACACAATCAAAAGCCTTTGAGAGATCACAAAATATCCCAATGGGTGATGTTCAGTTATTCAATGCATTTAATATTTGATCAGTAAAAGCATATTTATCACTTTCTGTTGAAAAGCCTTTCTGAATACAAAACTGACTTTTTCTTTCTACTTGAATACATTACTCTTTGAAGAATTTTGGGTAACACTGACAGAAGTGGACTGGGTGGTAGTTGTTAGCATCAAATCTATCGCCTTTTCTATGCAATGGTTTAACAATAGCATATTTCAGTCTATCTGGAAAAGTGCCCTGTTTCAGTGAGCTACTACATATGTGGCTGAGAATCCTACTTATTTGTTGGGAACAAGCTTTTAGTACTCTGTTGGAAATGCCATCAATTCCATGTGAGCTTTTACTTTTGAGTGACTATTATTTTCCTAATTCCAGTAGGAGAGGTGGGCTGAATTTCAATTTTATCAAATTGCATAGGTACTGCCTCTTCCATATACTGTCTTCCATTTTCTAATGAATAACTGGATCCTATTTTCTCTCCAACACTTTAAAATGACTTTTAAAAATCTTTTCTACTTCTCACTTCTTGTTAACAAACTTCTCATTGTGTTTGATAGAAATGCAGTCTTCCTGGCTCTCAGTTGTCCTGTTTCCCTTTTAACAATATTACAAATTGTTTTAATTTTATCATCAGGTGTGCTAATCCCAGACATGTACTCCCGGTCTTTTTAATAACTTTTCTTAATGAAGTGCAGTAGTTTTTATAATGTTTCACTGTTTCAGGATCATTACTCCTCCTAGCTATAAGATACATTTCCCTTTTCGGTTTACAAGATATTTTTATCCCTTTAGTAACCCATGGCTTTTTACATGGTTTCTTACAATTACATTTCACTGTTTTCTTAGGAAAACTGTTTTCAAATATACTCACAAAGGTATCATGAAATAGGTTACAGTTTAAATTAGTATCATGTTCCCTGTACACCTTATCCCAGTGTAACTGCTGCAAGCTTTCCCTAAATTTTTGAATTGTCACATCATTAATTCAACGCACTATTTTGAAGTATGCTAGAGAACTCCTCAAACTTTTTGTTGGTGTCATCTACCGGTAAATTCTTAAGAGTCTTTTTGTTCTGTCATTGCAGCTACAAACCTTCTAGAAGTTGCAACAACAGAACAAAATTACCCTCAAGAAATGTAACCAAACTATAAACAACATGGCCACACAATTGAAGAATCTATCTGTAAATTTCTTCCCATCTATTTTCTGATAATAGGGAATTGAATATTATATACATTGGAAAGTCTTGTTGTTATGATTCTTTTATAGTTCTGGGTAGGCAGCAATTAGCTTTGGAGGTTAAAAACTTGAGCTTTATGATCACTAAGGCTTGTACATAGAATTTTGCAGTGCAGTTTCTATTCAAAAATATCTGATCCAGGGCAGTGGCAGCATTTTTTGTGATTCTTGTTGTAGCCTATTTTAAGTTGACAGTATCTGTGAGGTTGAGCAGTAGCTCTTTTCTTTTGTTGGTTGCAAGAAAGTCAGTGCTGAAGTGCCCACACAGCACTACTGATTTATTGTCTAGATGGAGCCTGTTTAATACATATTCTAGCTTATTTAGGAATGACACAGAATTCACATTTGGGGAGCATAAATACACACTACAACTGTATTTGCCTCAATGACTTCCCACCCAAAGTCCCATTCTGCATTGAGAAGCTGAAACTTATTAATAGATTCATATTTTACACCTTTCATAATTTAAACAATTTGTAGTTGGCACCATATTACGACTCATCCAAGTGATTTATTGTTTCCAACTACAGGCTCCTCCCCCCCCTCTCCCCACTCCCTCCTTCCTCTTGACCTGCATCATTGGATCCCGCAATGCTGAGGACACCACGTCACTGTCTGCGAAACAGCTTGGTGTGGAATGGCTGCGTCAGCAATCAGTGCATGCACTGCTGTGTGTCGGCCTTGTACAGCAGCAGAGTTGCGGTGTTGTCACGATGCTGGCAGTTGACTCAGCACTTTGTCTGAGCCGCAGGCGGTCAGCTGCATGCTTCTCACCAGGCTGGCTAAGATTGCGGCGACAACAAGTGCCCACGATTTGGAGTCCGAATCTGCAGCCCTCACCTCGGGATGCCTCCAGCGTGTGTTGGAAGCCAGGACAACTTCCCACAATAGCGAGCTGTGGAGTGGCCCACCACTGGCTGGCTACAGATCCCACATCAGTCTCAGAGGGTCAAATCAGCAACCCGCCATGGACTGAAACACTGGTGCCCCATCTGTTGCTGCGTGTAGCTGGTGGTGTGACATGCCCCACCATCTAGGAGAGCTGCCACACTTGAATGAATCTCGTTAGAAACCCGCTCCTGTTTATATGTGGCTGTGTGCCTCTGTTTTGCCATACACGCCGCTTTGCATCATGTACTCATAACACACTAAGTTGGCTAGTGGGATCCTTCCGCCTGTGATTTGCGACATGCAAAACCACTACATATACTCTTTCAGCAATTTCACAGCCCTGTGGCTTCTATTCTACTTCACAACTGTTGGTATGCATAACTCACTGCTATTCTGGCTGTAACTTGTGCTCAGAATATTGCACAAAACTAAATTTCCCTATCCTAAATGGTGGTGCTGCTACAAATTACAGTACTTACATTGTATTGTATGGAACTGGGGACCTAGAAACAATGGAGAGGCTTCATTCTCACCTTAGCCCTTAGTGGTTCACAACCCCACAACAGGCTACAGCAGTCCAATCACCCCACACCAAATCCAAGTTTATTGTGCGGTTCAGCTCCCAGTAGACCCCCCCAGGAACATCTCACATCGGACAAGTGTAACCCCAGTGTCTGCGTGGTAGAGTAATTATGGTGCACACGTATGTGGAGTAAGTGTTTGCGCAGCAATTGCCAACATAGTGTAACTGAGGCAAAATAAGGGGTGCCGCTACAAATTACATTACTTACAATGTATTATATGGAACTGGGGATGCAGAAATGATGGAGAGGCTTCATCCCCACCATAGCCCTTAGTGGTTCACAACCCCACAACAGGCTACAGCAGTCTACTCACCCCACAACAAATCCAGGGTTATTGTGCAGTTTGGCCCCCAGTGGACACCCCCGCCACCCCCCCCCCCCCTCCTCCTCCCAGGAACATGTCACATCAGATGTGTGTAACCCCAATGTTTCTTTGCATGATAGAGTAATTATGGTGTACATGTGCAAGGAGTAAGTGTTTACGAAGCAATCGCCACATAGTGTAACTGAGGCAAAATAAGGAGAAACAGCCTGCATTTGCCGAAGCAGATGGCAAACTGCTTTAAAAACCATCCACAGACTGGCCAGCACACTGGACCTTGACACTAATCTGCCAGGCAGATTTGTGCCAGGGACTGGCACACTTTCCACCTGGAAAGCAGTGCATTGGACCACATGGCTAACCAGACAGGCACAGTACTTACATTTTAATAACTGTTTCTACAAAAAAATTTGCTAGTATGTACCAAGGTATAGAAAAAAAGACAATTTGCTCTGTATTTAGCAAGTGCTCTGAAATGCACAGTACACTGATAAAGTGAAGTTCTGTATGTAGTAAAATCTCTACAGCCAAAAGTTTGTTTGTTATTGACAGAATGTTTTGATGGCAAACAGAAGGCCCTTTGTTGCTGCAACTCATTTTTTACCAGTACTGATTTTTACATTGCCATTAGAGTTCATTAAGGGCATTTTTAATACACCACTTACCTCATTCTTACTAGGCAAGGATTTGTCTATAAAAATCATCTGTTGGGAGCCTGGACTCTTCTTCTGAGTTGTTGGAGTTTGAATCTTTTCCTTCAATCAGATGTGGACCACTTGTGAATAAGAGGGAGATCATTGATGTTTTGTGAACAAAGAACATCTGAAGATGGATCTGTTTTCTTTGATGTTGTACATCTTATCTCCAGTTTCTTGACTACAAATATAGATGTGGAGTACTCATTACTAGGACATTTGTGTGAGTAAAGTGTCTTAAACACTTCTTTAATTCATCACTGTCTTTTAGGGTTTCATTTTTAAATACATTGTTTGCTCCTCCAAACAATACAATAAAAACACTTTGAGTTGAATCACTAACTAACTCCAGGCAAGTGGATGAGTTTTCCTATTTCAGGCATGGGAACACCAGGCTTAACAAATGCTGTTGTTTTTGCAAATATTGTGCCATTTACCCAGTCTCATGACCAAGACTGTAGGCAAGGATAATAAAATTTCTGTTACCTTTTCATATTATGACTCATTGGCACCATAACAATGTTATGAAAATGTAAGCTGCTACTCGCCATATAGCAGAGATGCAGAGTCACAGATAGGCACAACAAAAACTCACAAATAAGCTTTCAGCCAGCAAGGCCTTTTTGACAAAGGCCTTGCTGGCCAAAAGCTTACTTGTGACAGTCTTCTTTTGTGTCTATCTGCAACTCAGCATCTCCACTATATTGTGAGTAGCAGCTTTGCTTCTCCTAATGATGTTATATTCCATCCTGGATTTTCCAGTGTTTGATCATTGGCACTGTACATTTTTATGACTTTCAGAATCAAACACACACAGATACCTTTAAACCTACATTAAAAGTTGAAGGGTCATATTTTCATATGTCCTTTTTTGTGTCAATTTTGGAGCTCAGTATGTTTCATAATAACAATTAAGACATCCTCTTTTCTTTTCTTTTTCCTCATCACTCTACATCTGGATTGTTTATCTTACCAGATCTGTTTTCAGGATTACTAACAGCATAGTTCATCTTGGCTGCTGAAATTACACTACAATTTATTGAGATTTCATGGTGAATACTGTGCATTTTGGACAGTTGCAGCTTTTCATATTTTACTCCTCACGTTTGCATTTCTTTAGTTAGTTGTATTCCTCCAAGACCACTAAACTTGGTATTCCTTTGAAAGATAATAGAAGGCATAAAACTGTATGTTCTGAGAGAGAGAGAGACAGACAGAGAGAGAGAGAGAGAGAGAGAGAGAGAGAGAGAGAGAGATCTGTTGCACATTTCCAATTCAGCATATACTCCTAATCTAGAACCATTTCTGGCAATCAGTTTCTTCAAAATTGTGCAGACACTGTCCCAACTTTCAAGTGAACACAAATACAAGTACGTGACATTTCCAACTATAGGCTCCCCCCCCCCCCCCCCCCCCCCCCCCCACTTCCTCATGATCTGCATCACTGGATCCCGCAATGCTGAGGACACCACACGTCGCTGTCTGCGAAACTAAGAAAATCAGCATCTGAGGACATTTATAGCTTATAAAATTGTATGATTGAAAAATAACGGATCTCATATCAAACCTTCTTTGTATGCAAATAAACGGCATGTACACTATTGACCATTTTCCAGAGTGCCTAAAAAGAACAGTTGTCATCCGTATTCATAAAAATGGTAACAAGTCAATGCACAAGTAATGATCATCCAATTTCACTGGTAGTTATTCTCTCCAGAATAACAGAATACCACATACAACAGGATATTTTTACACATTTGCCTGAAAACAATATTCTGACTTTATCTCAGTATGATACTATTTACAGTGCCTGTGTTATTCTGAATTACAATGCTAAGTTCCTAGGCACTGCAGCAACTGCAGCCATTATGAAATATATGAAATGTATTCACAATTGTGAATATGGACAACCATCAGCTGTAGAATGGAATGACTACAATGAAAGTTTCTGCCAGACCAAACCTCAAACCGACATTTCTCACTTATCGCAAGGGGCCACCTTATCATATGGCTATCTGTGCATGACTCACACTCAGGCCCTGGTTGACAACATATGAAAGTTTGTGTCTGGCTGTGAGTTGTGCATGGATAGCCAAATGTTAAGGTTACTGCTCACAATAAGCAGGAAATCCAGGTCCGAGTCCCAGTCACACACTAATTTTCATTGTAGTCATTCCATTCTACAGCTGATGGTTTTCTATATTCACAATTGCAAATACCTTTAATATCAATCTCAAAATGGTTTTAGTTCCAAATTATCAACAATAGAAGCAGATGAAGACATCATTTCTTTTCTTACAACCTCATTTGAGTGAAAGTTATCTGCTGCAGCTACTCTAGTACACCTCAGCAAGGCATTTGATTCAGTGAACCATACAATATTACTGAAGGAACTTTGCTGTTTTGGAGTCAGAGACTCAGAACTCTCCCTCATAAGCTCCTATCTCAGCTATCTCAGTGACAAGAAACAAATTGTAGTTTACAATAACCAAAGGTCCCAATACTTAGATACAACTTGAGGCATTCCCCAGGGTTACATGCTTAACCCTTTATTGTTTATAACATTTGTGAAACAATCTTCTAAGTAACATGCCCTGTAAATCAGTACTTTATGCCAAGTACAAGATATTCATTAGCTCTGGGAAAGACTTAAACAAAGTGAAACTGGAAAACAAAGAATACCTAATCTCTCTAGTACATGTTTCAACACCAATGAGCTATCCATCAACTATGAACAGACTGTGAACATCATTTTGAGTTTATCATGCAGTGAATCTGAGTGCTTTGATTCTGTGTATCTTGAGATTGACAAAGTCAACATTTTTCAATCTTTATTCAATTTTATGTTTATTACAGGAAATACTAGGATTAAAAACTGAAAATCAGTTATTTCAGAAGGGGTTTATTTTGAATAATTTTAATACTCAGGTTAAAATGGCATGGAAAAAATTTATATAACCAAAAACCAGTTGTTTCATCAAAAACCACCATCCCAAGGCTGACTGCAGTCAGACACGTCCCTGCCCACCATTTGCCACTTCCACTCACCCGAAAGTGTCTATGTACAGTAAACACTTTGCTCCCTGATCGGCTCAGAGATTTGATATCATGCCCATGGCTGAGCAATCCATGTGCATCATTTGGTTCAAGTTGTCACATATTTCCTCTATTGACTTATCCAATGCCATTTGTTTCCACAAGACCATTTATTTTACAGTATTAGATGCAATGCAACAAGAGGCTGCACATAAAATGAAAACAGTGGCGCAAGAAAGTGTGAAATTATTTTAGGTTTTTCACAGTTACACACATAGCTTCTCAAGTACTCCATGGTACTGAGTAGCGTGTTAATGTAGCTTAATGTTGGATAAAGTCATAAACACATTTTACAACATGATTTACAACTATTGACTGGTGATGCTGTTCTGAGTATATACATTTGCAACAGTAACAGTGCAGGAAACTAGCCCAGATGTTTGCTTAGACAGATTCAGTTTAGCATCTCAATATTGCAGATCCAACATGGAGAGGGGCAGAGTAGTGATTTATGCTAGAAATAATGTAGTATTGAGAACTCTTGGTGTAAGCAAATTTTGTATTGAGGAGCACTTTGAAGTGTGTGATCTATAACTGGCAACAAATAGTGTATCAGTAGTCATATTATCAATTTATAGAGCACCTGCAGGGTTGTTGACCAGTCTAGGCACATTAACTTGACAGTCAGTCAAGTCCTAAATGGGCTGTCAGACCATGATGCTATACTTCTGACAATCCCCCATTTAAATCTTAACAGAAAACCAAAAGCCATCTGGAAAAATGTGAGACCAATAAATAAATAAACAATGGAGACATACAGGCAGAAGCTACAATTAGTAGACTGGTCTGAAGTATTCAACTCAGCAGATGTCAACACAAAATTTAATGTATTTATTAATTTAACATCAAATCTTTTTGAGGAGGTGTTTCCAAATAAAACAGTCAGAGAAAATCAATGTAACCATGCATTTAAGCCATGGATTACCCAGGGCATCAAAATTTCATGTAAAACAAAAAGAGAATTGTATGCCTCAACCAGACAGTCTAACAATACTGCAGTGATGGGGCAATATAAAGTGTACTCTAAGATATTAAGGAAGGTGATCCAGAAATCTAAAAGTATTTATCAAAAAAAGGAAATTGACAAATCAAAGAACAAAAATGAAAACCATACGGAAATATGTTAAAATCGAGACAGGGAAAAGCCTATCTGCCAAAGAAGTGATTAGCTTAAGAACTGGGAGCCTTTCGATGGATGCTCCCAAAATGGTGGCTAATATCTTTAACAATCATTTCCTAACAGTCACCAACCAAATGGGATGCCATGGTTCTGTAAAGAAAGCTACAGAATACTTGCATAACACCTTAACTAACAAAATAGATGAGATGCATCTTCAAAAAACTACAGTGATAGAATTAGAAAAAATAATTATGTCTTTAAAATGTAAAAATTCTGCTGGAGTTGACATTTCCAGCAAGTTACTGAAATACTGTTGTAAAGAAATAAGTACAGTCCTCTGCCATATTAGTAATACGTCATTGGAAGAAGGTGTTTTTCCCGACAGGCTAAAATGTGGGCTTATACGACCAATTTATAAAAAGGGAGAAAAGACTGAGGCTACAAACTATCAACCAATTTCATTACTCTCAGTTTTTTCCAAGGTACTTGAGAAATTGATGCATAGCAGAATGGTTGAGCATCTTAGTAAATATAACATCCTCATCAGTAGCCAGTTTGGCTTTCGGAAAGGGGTATCAACCACGGATGCAATACATGCCTTTGTTGACAATGTTATGGAAGCCATAAATAATAATATGATGACTGTTGGAATATTTTGTGACCTGTCAAAAGCTTTTGACAGTGTAAGTCACCATATTCTCTTGAGTAAAGCCAAGACCCTAGGAATGGGTGGAACCATAGGCAAATGGCTTGAATCCTATCTGTGTGGTAGAAAGCAGAAAGTAATCGTGGAAGGACTGGATGGTGACCAGATATCTTCTGAATGGGGCTCCATTACTGCAGGAGTACCTCAAGGCTCAGTATTGGGCCCACTGCTCTTTCTAATATTTATAAATGACTTAGTACTATGTACAGAATATGGGAAAATACTCATGTTTGCTGATGAAACCACTTTATCAGATAATAATCTCTCAGGGAATGCGTCAAATGAGGCTGCAAATAAAGTTTTTGCAGATTTGACAAACTGGTTTGAAACCAATGGCCTTACAGTCAACCTAAAAAAGACAAATTACATTCATTTCTCTTCTAACACAAATGTTATTAATGAAATGAACCTAAAAATGGGTGAGCATGAGATTTTGAAGGTTGAGTCTTCCAAATCCTTGGGTCTGCATATAGATAGCAAAATGAAGTGGCACCACCATATTCAAGATCTGTGCAAATGGCTAAGCTCAGCAACATTTGCCTTAAGAATAATTTCAGACAGACACTAGGGAAATGAGCACAATAAAAACTGCATATTTTGGTTATTCTCACCAACTTATGGCCTATGGTATAATATTTTGGGGAAATCAATCAATAGTAAAAAAAGTGTTCCATGCACAGAAGCGAGCAATAAGAATTATGAGTGGAGTACATCCTAGACACTCGTGCAGGGATCTGTTTAGAGCTCTACAAATCCTTACAACACCTGCCCCCATATATTTTTTCCCTGATGTGCTTTGTTTCAAAAAATAGCAACTTATTCAAAATCAATAGCTCATACCAGTTATAACACCCAAAGGAAACTGGATATCCATTATGAGCTAAAACCGAAAGGCATGGTCCAGAAGGGGATTTTATACATTGGCACCAAGATTTTTAACGCCCTCCCACTGCTCATTAAAGAACTGGATGGAAACATGCCAAAGTTTAAATAAAATCTGAAGCAGTTCCTTTTAGATGAATCTTGTTACAGTATTGATGAATTTCTTAGCAAAAATGCATAGAATCTCTTGTTTGTGCTTCAACCTTACTGTGTGACCTCTACAATTGATTAATCATACTCTGTAAGTACAGTGTAACTTAATACAATACCCATATTTATGTATGTCTGTATATGATGCCTGTATAACTTAGGAACAATACCCAAATTTATGTATGACTATATTATTTCAGATGTCCTGTATCTTATCTAATATGTAAGGGTATATGCTAAACTTCACAGTTTCTTTAATCTAATGATAAGATCAATGTGTCTGTGCACAAAACAATAATCTGTAAAAAAAACCTTGACTCGTTCTATTTCCAGGGATATGTTCCCATACGGATCTATGGAACGTGAAATAAATAAATAAATAAAAATAAATAAGGGATTTCTTTATGGAAATACCAACATTACAATATTGAAAGAACTGTTTAGCCAGCAACATATATTCATAATGAAATGTGGCATGGCATTATAGTCTTCAGGAAGAAAGTAAAAAGAAAAGTGAAGCTTAAGCAACACAGTATTTGATTTGATTTGATTTGTTATTGGTCCTGTAGATAATTAGTAGTGTATTATTCATCCATGGACAATTTAAATTGACACACACACACACACACACACACACACACACACGTGTCCAGTACCCTGAAAAAACAGCAGTGCATAGTACCCTATACAATCTCACATTCAGAACTGCACATTGTTTATGAATGAACAAGATATTTTACATGGAATACTTAATTGATAAATTACATAAAAACACATGATCTATCTACATCTACATCCATACTTCACAAGCCACCTGACGGTGTGTGGCAGAGGGTACCTTGAGTACCTCCATCAGTTCTCCCTTCTATTCCAGTTTCGTATTGTTCGCGGAAAGAAGGATTGTCGGTATGCTTCTGTGTGGGCTCTAATCTCTCTGATTTTATCCTCATGGTCTCTTCACAAGATATACGTAGGAGGGAGCAATATACTGCTTGACTCTTTGGTGAAGGTATGTTCTCAAAGCTTCAACAAAAGCCCGTACCGAGCTACTGAGCGTCTCTCCTGCAGAGTCTTCCACTGGGGTTTATCTATCATCCTATCTGGTACAGATCCCACACTGCTGAGCAGTATTCAAGCAGTGAGTGAACAAGTGTACTGTAACCTACTTCCTTTGTTTTCGGATTGCATTTCCTTAAGATTCTTCCAATGAATCTCAGTCTGGCATCTGCTTTACCAACAATCAACTTTATATGATCATTCCATTTTAAATCACTCCTAATGCGTACTCCCAGATAATTTATGGAATTAACTGCTTCCAGTTTCTGACCTGCTATTTTGTAGCTAAATGATAAGGGATCTATCTTTCTGTGTATTCGCAGCACATTACACTTGTCTACATTGAGATTCAATTGTCATTCTCTCCACCATGCGTCAATTCGCTGCAGATCCTGCTGCATTTCAGTACAATTTTCCATTGTTAAAACCTCTCAATATACCACAGCATCATCTGCAAAAAGCCTCAGTGAATTTCCGATGTCATCCACAAGGTCATTTATGTATATTGTGAATAGCAACGGTCCTACGACACTCCCCTGTGGCACACCTGAAATCACTCTTACTTTGGAAGACTTCTCTCCATTGAGATTGACATGCTGCGTTCTGTTATCTAGGAACTATTCAATCCAATCACACAATTGGTCTGATATTCCATATGCTCTTACTTTGTTCATTAAACAACTGTGGGGAACTGTATTGAATGCCTTGCGGAAGTCAAGAAACACAGCATCTGTCCTGGGAACCCGTGTCTATGGCCCTCTGAGTCTCGTGGAGCTGGGTTTCAGACAATCGTCTTTTTTGAAACCCATGCTGGTTCCTACAGAGTAGATTTCTAGTCTCCAGAAAAGTCATTATACTCGAACATAATACGTGTTCCAAAATTCTAGAGATATAGGTCTATAGTTCTGCACATCTGTTCGATGTTCTTTCTTGAAAATGGGGATGACCTGTGCCCTTTTCCAATCCTTTGGAACGCTATGCTCTTCTAGAGACCTACGGTACACCGCTGCAAGAAGGGGGGCAAGTTCCTTCACGTACTCTGTGTAAAATCGAACTGGTATCCCATCAGGTCCAGCGGCCTTTCCTCTTTTGAGTGATTTTAATTGTTTCTCTATCCCTCTGTCGTCTATTTCAATATCTACCGTTTTGTCATCTGTGCGACAATCTAGAGAAGGAACTACAGTGCAGTCTTCCTCTGTAAAACAGCTTTGGAAAAAGACATTTAGTATTTCGGCCTTTAGTCTGTCATCCTCTGTTTCAGTACCATTTTGGTTACAGAGTGTCTGGACATTTTGTTTTGATACACCTACCGCTTTGACATCAGACCAAAATTTCTTAGGATTTTCTGCCAAGTCAGTACATAGAACTTTACTTTCAAATTCATTGACCGCCTCTCGCATAACCCTCCTCACACTACATTTTGCTTCGCGTTATTTTTGTTTGTCTGCAAGGCTTTGGCTATGTTTATGTTTGTTCTGAAGTTCCCTTTGCTTCCGCAGCAGTTTTCTAACTCAGTTGTTGTACCACGGTGGCTCTTTTCCATCTCTTACAATCTTGCTTGGCACATACTCATCTAACGCATATTGTATAATGGTTTTGAACTTAGTCCACTGATCCTCAACACTATCTGTAATTGAGACAAAACTTTTGTGTTGAGCCGTCAGGTACTCTGTAATCTGCTTTTTGTCACTTTTGCTAAACAGAAAAATCGTCCTACCTTTTTTAATATTTCTATTTACAGCTGAAATCATTGATGCAGCAACCACTTTATGATCGCTTATTCCCTGTTCTGCGTTAACTGTTTCAAATAGTTCGGGTCTGTTTGTCACCAGAAGGTCTAATATGTTATCGCCACGAGTTGGTTCTCTGTTTAACTGCTGAAGGTAGTTTTCATATAAAGCACTTAAGAAAATTTCACTGGATTATTTGTCCCTGCCATCCGTTATGAATGTTTGAGTCTCCCAGTCTATATCTGGCAAATTAAAATCTCCACCCAGAATTATAACATGGTGGGGAAATTGTAACACTTCTGTTCAAAATACTAATTCAGAGCATAGGAAACATTTGACTGAAAATACTATTGACATTGACTGTGGCATCTAGAATACTGATACAATTAGTTGCTACTAGGTTATGATAGGTATTTATTTACAGTGTAATAACTGTTGGTCATTAATATTTTGGATATTGCTTGCTTAAATGTAGATACTTGCTGAACTACCTAATTTAAGTGTAACAAATCAAAGGCATGACTACTACACAAGAACCTGTACTTCTAAGATGTTGCCACAAAATAGATTAGCTAAAACTAACAATAGTCATAAGTATATGGCAATTAAAATATATAACAAATTGTCTAAGAATGCATCAATCAAGCCTGACAAATTATTTAAAGAAAATGTACATAACTTTTTGTTAACTAATCCATTCTATTCATTAGAAGAATTTTTAGAAATGCACAGTATCAATTTAACTAAAATATGTAAAAATGTATTTTGTAAAATTAATAGGTTAAGTGAACTGACAAAGTCTATTGCATGTAATAATGCTGAATGACCAATAAAGAATCTGATTCTTAATCAGCTATATTGCTTCCTTTATCTGTGCCAGAAATTTGTTATACAGTTTGGCACTCTGAACACTTGTTTTGTGCTACAGCCTTGCCTCTTTCTATATGGATGACATGGCAGATTCTTGTGTTATATTAATGAAGATCTAAGTTCATTTTGAAACTGTCAGTGCACCTTTTAATGTTAATTAAACTTTTTTATGTAGAGGCTTGGTATATGTAGAATATTTAGTTGTGAAACAAGTGGTTGTAAGGTGTTGGCTTTGAAAATCCTTAGAGCTTAAGTGAGGATCATGCAAGTACTGTAATCGTTTTATTGGCTTATACATGTATTCAGTTGTAAACTTCAAGTTTCTAATGTAGTTTAATTATAACTTACACATTGACTTGCCCAGTATATGAAGTGCTGTAAAATTTTGTAAACATAATTTTCTAGTTTCTAAAGTGTTTTAATTGTAAGATATACTTTGACCTGTCCAATATCTGATGTGCTGTACTGTACATGTAAGATTTACTGGACCAATAAATACAATACAATACAATACAATAATTATTCTAACACCACATTTCTCTAGTGTGAAGACAGTTTTTGAATTTCTCTTCTTATGACCCCAGAAAATGAAGCAATAGGTAATAGCAGTGTGAATGTAAGGGGAGTAGAAAATTCTGCTACACTGTTTACTAGTCACATTACTAATTACACATAGCACAAAGTGAGCAGAACCTAACTTATTATCAAGATAGTGGATGTGGACTTTCCAGTCTAAATTTTCTTCTCTACGGCCACCAAAAAATTTTGTGATAGGTCCTCTCATACATTCTTTATTTTGTATTCTAAGGTTCAGATCATTTTGTGACTTTGCTTTCTTCTAGTGGATATAAAGAGCTTTTGCAATATTTAAGGTTAACTTGTTCAATTCAAAGCAATTTTGTAAATATTTCGAACTCTAGTTACAGATGTTGTAATACCTGGTTTATATCAGTTATAACAACATATTTATCATCAGCAACCAGTTTATAGGAGTACCACTGATTGTAATCTTGATGTCATTTACATAAATTAGAAATATGAGAGGTCAAAGGATACTTCACTGTGGTAGCTCAACAGGTACAGTCTGAAAATTAGATCTGTAAGCAATACGTTTTTAATGTTGGCTGAGGTAAAGTCTACCATGTCTTCTACTATGAAGATCAGACTGAAATTATTTTTTCACCACTCCTCATATATGTCAATAGATTGTGACATGACTAGCAATATATCATGATGGACACTACCAAATATCTTCAATAATTCCAAATTTATTTCTTTCGCACTGTTGTTTTGTATGGGTACAAAATCTCCCTTACATATGTTGATTTTATATCCGTGTTTTGTACCTTCAAATAAATGAACAAGCAGAATGATTTGAGAATTAGAGTATTTCTTGTTAAGAAGATAATTATCTAGACCATTTTGTGAACTGTTTCATTTTTGCTGTCTGCAGTTGTTATATTCTTGTCCAAGGTAATCCTTTCAAGCTACATGTGGTACCCAGAGCAGTTGGGCTGTCCGTGACATCATGACAAGTAGCTGCAAAGAGTCCCAGGTCATGTGCAGCTGTCAGGTATACCAAGAATTGGAACATAGAGCTGACAAGAATGTCAACACAAAATTAAATTGTTTCTTGTCTGAGTAAAACGCTGGTCAATCCTGCTTGTATGTATTCATCTATGTTTGTGAAGAAATAATAAACTGCATGGAAAAAAAGGATATTGTCAAAGGTTAGTCAACATTTGCTCCACTAAAGACAAATGGTAGTCAAGATGGAGGAGGAGGAGATTAGTGTTTAACGTCCCGTCGACAACGAGGTCATTAGCGACGGGTAGTCAAGATCCTCACAGTTTCTGTATACAGTAGGGTCCCATTAATCCAAACTAATTGGGACCTGACCTTGTTCAGATTACCAGTTTCTTTGGATTATTTGGAATTATGGTGACGAGTACCTAGAATGAAGTATACCAAGTGGATAAGTAGGTACACCATGGTAACAAATGAAAACAAGTGTGGGAACAATGGCTCACTCTCACTCCCTGTCCTAGTTGTTGAGCACTGTTGAGACCTTTGCAGTGTCTTATGTCAGTGCACTGTCAGTTGGCTCGCAAAGAGCTTGGGTATGTTAGTTATTCATTGCTGGCATGCACAACAGTTGTATTGTATTCATTCAGGAGTAGTGGTGTACATATTCTCGTCATGAGTAAACAGAAACATACAATATTAACTCTCAAAGAAAAACTGAATGCTATGAAGCGGATAGACAATGGTAAGAATATATCTAAATTGGCAACAGAACAACTGGGTGTTGATAAAGCAACCATTTGTGATTGGAAGAAGAACTGAGTGAAGCTTGAACAGTCCTGTGCAACATCTTCGGGAAAAACACTCTCAATATTCGGCAGACTTTGAAACGGCCCCAGTATGATCGAGTGGATGAAGCTCTTTTCCTTTGGTTTATGCAGGAAAGAGAAAGGGGATCTCCTTTGAGTGGAGCACTGGTTCAGGAGAAGGATGTTTACCTGAACAAGTTAAGTTAAGTTAAGGAATGGTGATGAGTCTTTGGACAGTTTTAAAAAACATCATGGAATCCATCAGCTAACAATTACTGGAGACAAGCTTTCTTCTGGCCATGATGCAGCAAAGGAATACTTGGGTAAGTTTGAAAAATGACAAGAGACGGGAAGTATTCTCCCCAACAAATTAATAACACTGACAAGACTGGCCTTAATTTTAGGACATTGCCAACAAAAAGCTTTGCATCAAAAGCAGAAGACCATGCTCCTGGTTTTAAAATGTGCAAAGATCATGTGACTTTATTAGGATGCAGCAACACTGCTGATAATCACAAGCTGCCTTTTATGGTGATCGGCAAATCTGCTAGGCCCAGAGCTTTTAAAAACTGCAACATGAAGTCCCTGCCCATATATTACCACAACCAGAAAAGAGCATGGATGGATGGTAAGCTGTTCAAAGAATGGTTTCACAGCCAGGTTGTTCCCTCTGTTTGATGGTTTTTCTAAGGAAAATCATTTGCCTCCCCGTGTAATCGTTTTGACTGATGACATGCCATCTCACCCCAGCAGTGAGGAATTATGTGATGTAGAAACTGTGGCAAAGTTTTTTCCACCAAATGTTACACCACTTCTACAGCCAATGGACTAGGGCATACTGAAAATGTTAAAACTGATTTACACAAAACAATTTAAAAGAATGTTGATCCAAGATTATAGCATTCCTTTAGTGGACAAAATAAAAAAGACCAATGTGAAGGATGTTGTTAATTGGGCCACTGAGGCATGGTAGAATATTTCAGAAAAAACTCTGAGAAAATCATGGAGAAAACTGTGGACATCTTTTGAATTTCAGGACAACCTAGTTGAAAATGAAGAGGAAAATTTACTACAAATGATACACACACTCCCTGGATGTGAAGAAGCTAGTGAAGAAGATGTAGATGAGTGGATGGCAGCTGAGGGGGCATGTGTGGAGAACCTTACTGATGCTAATTTAGTTGCTGCTGTGACTCAAGACTGGACTGCTGTGACAGAAGTGACAATGAGCCTGAAAGTGACAAAGGAGAGCTGGTGCCACACAGTGATGCAGCAGAAGCCCTAGACCTTGCACTACATTATTCAGTGCAACAGCCCACTGCTACAACTGCTGATTTGATGTTTATGAGACAATGGCGCAACTATGCATCATATAACAGACTGTCTTCATTATGCCAAAAAAGAATGACTGTCATCTAAAAAGTAGGGATAAAATGTCCACTGTATTTTAGTAAGTTTGACAGCTTTTCTTTCATTGTTATGCATTGTTTGAACCTAATGTTTTCTTGCCAATTTTTCTAATACATGTTTACTGTACTGTGTAAATTAAAATAGTGTGTTTGTACAGCAGTTTACCACACAGTTTTCCATACTTAGACTAACATTTTTCATATTTGGATTAACCAAACTTTCAGATTACCAGGGTTCAGATTAGTGGGACTCTGCTGTACTCCCATTATAATATTTTCAGTGAAATGGGTAATAGCTGATTTTGTACTCAATTCTTTGCAAAAACCATGTTGGTTTTCAGACAAGAGATTGAATTTTTCAAGGAAATTTCTTCTTTGATGTTTCTTGACTGTCTCTATTGCTTTTGAAAATACAGGTAACAAAGATATCGGTCTATATTTTCTCACTTCATTCATATTTCACTATTCACACAGTTATTCTTTATTTTTGAAATTGTTCATCTTTGATGAAACACTCCCTTGATAATGACGCATTTATTATGTGTGAGAGTGGTTCTGACATGACACTTGCACATTTTATTATCACTGAACAAGGTACTTCATCAATCACTGAAGATATTTTATTCTTCATTGTTTTTTTAGTATTCTTAGAAATTCTGATTCATTTCTGGAGCATAGAAATATTGAATTAGCACTTTCTTATCTTGAAACCAAGATTCAACTATTCCTAAGACCATTTTTACTCAGTTGTCAATATCAGTTACATTTTCCAACAGCCATGCAACTAAAATGCTATTTTATTTCATTTTGACAACAACCAGTTTTGGTATTCCACTACATCATCTTCAGGCCCCCTGCTTAATAAAAGAGTGTACATGTAGGGAGTCTGTGTACATCCAGCACAATACACTAAAACATGCACATATTCGTTAACCATAAAACTATTAAACACCATAGATTTACAAGAGAACATGTGACAACATCAGAAAGATCAGAACTAGACAGTATACAATCAGGAGGTATGCTGAAACAAAGTTTCTTTCTTTTTTTTAATATAAAATCCTATATAATTCTTATAGATGATACTTGATACTACAAGTTTCCTCATCTGTAAGGATTATATACAATTTTATATTATTTAAAGAAAAAGAGACAAGCTTTGTTTCAGTAGAGCTCCTGTCTAGTTCTGATCTTTTTATTGTTTTCACATTCTCTTGTAAATCCATGGTTTTAAATAGTTTTATGACTAATAAATGTGTAAACATGTTTTGGTCTATTGTGCTAGATGTACAGAGAAATTTGGTTTAATGGCACTACTTTCATTTGTAGTTTTAAGCACTTTCATGATTACACATCACTTTCCATAAGCATGCTTTGTACTCCCTGATATACACAACATGTATACTCTTTTATTATGCAGGGGCCTCAAGATGGCATGGTGGAATGCCAAAACTGGTTGTCATCAAAATAAAATAACATCTTACTTACACAGCTGTTGGAGAATTTCATTGATATTGAATGGATTGGAATGACTCCTTACCCTCTCCCTTAAAACCCACATCCTTTCGTCTTTCCCTCTCCTTCCCTCTTTGCTGATGAGGCAACAGTTTGTTGCGAAAGCTTGAATTTTGTGTGTATGTTTGTGTTTGTTTGTTTGTGTGTCTATCGACCTGCCAGCACTTTCGTTTGGTAAATTACATCATCTTTGTTTTTAGATACATATACCGTAAAAGGATTGATAAGTGCCGAGAAAAAGTTTACTGTCACTTGTCACTTAACACGGAAAAAAAGTGTATTTTCACCCGGGAGAAGGTGTATTTTCAACTGGGAAATCCCGGAATTATTTTTACTTGTCCATGTAGACACCCTGTATTATGTAATGGGGAAGATGACAACTCTTGTTCCATTGGCGTCCATAAAAGAGTGGTTTCATGTGAAAACTGTTTATTCTTTCAGAGAAATAAGTAAAACCCAGATTGGAAAGATGTTTTTAAATTTTTTGATACTGTTTACTGGTAAACTAATGTAATAATGCCCTAATGTAAAAATTCATGTTTTTCTCATTTCCATTTTTGGGTCACTTTTAAACCCAAAGTGGGAAGTTTTGATTACTGTTCAAGGTTAAAATAAATGCAATAATGCCCTAAATATGAAACTGCTATCTTCACATTTATGTTGACTAGTTTTTAAGCTAAAAAGTATGACTTTTGTGCACTGTTATTAATACTATAACAATGTCTTTATTCTATGTATTTTATTATGTATATTGACACGTTCCACATCTGAGTGACTTGCTCACATGTACAGATCTATGGAACAAGTATATAAATAAATAAATAAATAAATAGGATGCTCCAAGGCTCTCTCTTTTTGTCACTTGTTCTCACATAAAATACTTTCACTGCTTCCAGTTTTCTTTTTCATGTTTTTATTTCCCATTCGTGACCTGTGCCTTAATATGACAATTAGTTTTTCTATTCTTCTCCTCAAATTTTTTTTTCTCTATGGCATATGATTCAAAATGTTTTTTTAGTATTTAGATGGTCCACCTTTATTTTTGCTTTAAATTGTAAATCTGCAACAGTATAAATGCATGCTCCACCATTTTACTTACAGTGCAGCAGTAATAAGTTAAGATGGTAATTTAAAACTGCTGATGTTTATAAGACAATTCATTAACTCTTGCACCAGAGTCCAGAGCAACAGACACTTGAGACATCAGCAGAATCATGAAAACCTATTTCTACATCTACATCTATAGTCTGCAAACCATTGTGAGGTGCATGGCAGAGGGAATTCCCATTGTACAAGTTATTAGGGTATCTTCCTGTTCCATTCATGTATGAAGTGCAGAATGAACAATTGTTTGAATGCCTTTGTGCATGCAGTAATTACTCTGATCTTATCTTATCCTCTCAATCCCTAAGTGTGCAACACACAGGAGGTTTCAGTATATTCCTACAGTAATTATTTAAAGCTGGTTCTTGAAACTTTGTGAATATAGACTTTCTCAGGACAGTTGACGTCTACCTTCACGATTCTTTCAGTTCAGTTCCTTCAGTATCTCTGTGATACTCTCCAATGGATTAAACAAACCTGTGACCATTCATACTGCCCTTGTCTGTATACATACAATACCCCGTTAGCCCTATCTGGTACAGGGCCTACACACCTGAGCAGTGTTCTAGAACTGGTTGCACAAGTGATTTCTAAGCAATCTCTTGTGTAGATTCATTGCCGTTCCCAGTATTCTACTAATAAACTGAAGTCTACCACCTGCTTTACCCATGACTGAATCTATTCCATTTCATATCCCAACAAAGTGTTAGTGAGGCTAATATGTGGGGTCCCTAATGGGACATCTTGCAGAGGTCTCTTCAAATCTCTCAGGATATTTACCATCACAGGTCAGTATATATACTCACTGATGTTATTTGTAGCCAACAACAGGGAACTGTTTCAGAAAAATTGTGACATCCACAAGCATGACACAAGACAAGACAGGTGAAAAATTTTCATCAAGGCTCTGCATCTCTCACTAAAGTACATAGGGGAGTTACTAAGTCAGGTATAAAGGTCTTCAATAAGCTCCCCATCAATATAAAAAAGGAAATAAATAATGTACAGGTTTTCAAAAGGAAACTAAAATTATTTCTCATCGAACAAACTTTCTATAAAATGAATGAATACTTAGAGTTATGATGTACAAGAGTGGGGGAAACTGCCTATGAAAAGCACTCCCTTAAAGATAAAGTGTGATGCTGTTACTTGTAGTTTAACTGAAATTGTGGTGATTAAATGTAAATTTATCTGTTTCATTATGAGAAAATGTGAACTCCCACTCTCTTGTGCATTCACTTTAACCTCTTCTTAAGGAATGCAGTTAAAACTTGTATTCATTCAAACCATGACCATGAAGAAAATTTACTTCCTTATATATGTCAGTAGCATAAAAATATGCACTGTCACTTAGTCTACTATTTTAAACAAACAATCACTTAAACTGTTTTTGGCATAATGCAGGCTTTAATACTGCATGCAAGTAATTGTTCTTGTAAAATAAACCAATGTCTGTGCAATGTGGTGTATAAATGTTAATGTACTACTGTAATTGCATCAATTGACCTGCGCTATATTACTTGTACACTGGCTGTATAATATGTAATCAACAGGACCAAATAAATAAATAAAATAAATAAAAATACACCCTAATATTTGTGTGAGTTGGCCAATTCCAATAGTGACTCATTTCTATTATGGTCACAGGGTACTGCATTTTTTTGTTGTTTGAAGTGAACAATTTTACATTTTAGAACATTTAAAGCAAGTTGTCAATCTCTGCACCACTCTGAAATCTCATCAAGATATGACTCAATATTTTTGCATCTTCTTTCAGTTAGTACTTCATTATAGATAACTGCATAATCTTCAAAAAGCCTGATTTTACTATTAATATTGTTTGCAAGGTCATTAATACCCAACATGGACACACTTCTCTTGACACACCCAAAATTACTTCCACATTTGAGGATGAATCTCAATTCAAGATAATATGCTGCATCCTCCTTACCACATAGCCCTTGGTCCAGTCACAAATTTCACTTGATACCCCATATGTTCATACTTTTGACAATAAGCATAGATATAGTATTGAGTCTAATGCTTTTTGAAAATCAAGAAATACAGCATCTACCTGATTGCTTTCAGTGTGTCAAATGAGAAAAATGTAAATTGTGTTTCACATGATTGATGTTTTTCAAATCCATCCTGGTTGCTATTGAGAAGGTCACTCCCTTCAAGATCCCTCATTATGTTTGAGCTCAGAATTTGTCTAAGATTATACAACAAATCAATGTAACTGATATCAGATAATAGTTTTGTGGATCACTTCTACTACCCTTCTTGTAGAAGTGTGTGATCTGTGCCTTTTTCCAAGAACTGGGCACAGTTTTTTGTGCAAGGGAACCACAACAGATTACAGTTAGATTACTTCTGCCCTGTGCTGAAAACTTCCAGTTGCTCATTGAGGTTCGACACTTTCCAAACTTAATTGGGAAGAACACGTAAATCAGGTTTGCAAAAAGCTTTCAAGAGTCTCCTATCTCCTTTGGAAACTTAGGGACATGATTAGCATGAACTTTCTGAGAACAATGTACTGTGGACTCTTCCAGTCACATATTACATATGGCCTTCTCATATGGGGGCACAGCTCTCACAGTAACAAAATTTTGTTGATGCAGAAAAGAATGCTGCACATAATGTGTAAAGTCGGTCCCACGGAGCACTGTCGTCCTCTCTTTATAAGGCTAAGACTGTTGACCATTGTAAACTTGTATATTTATATCTGTGTGTTACACATTAAAAACAATGGTATGGAAGGTGTTGTCAAGGAAGAAATTCATAACTACAACACTAGAAGGAAGGCAGATTATGATATACCAAGACACAGACTAACAAAAAGTAGTAACTCACACAAAGTGAATACCTTAAAAATATTCAACAAACTACCGCAATCTGCTCGGGACATGCCCACAAAAATTCTTAAACAAAATTTGTACAATTGGTTATCTGACAATCCATTTTATTCTATGCAAGAATATTATGATCTGAGTAGCACAGAGATAAACCTGTAATTGCATAATTAACTTAATTAACTACTATATATACTGTTACAAAATATTTCATATCTAATACCTTTGTATTTCAACTGTGTTAGGTAACTACTTTATTTGCCAGTGTTATGATGTGTTACGTAACTACTGTGTTTGCTACTACAATGTAACTCATTTTTGGTACCTTTGTATGTATCTGAAACAAGAATATGTATTAAGCATTGTAGTCACCTGCTTAAGGTTTAGGTTATTTGTAAGTTACTCATATGCTAATTATATCTATGCCTTATAGTGTCTGGAATATTAATATTATTTTATGTACTGACGAAGCCTATTTCATCTTGCATGATCAATGGCTAATAAAGAATCTTGAATCACTACTGACTTCTTACCTGGTATACTGAACAAATATATCTTTCTGCTTGTTTTAGTTGTCCTCTGTACTTTGGTAATCATTGGTGCCACAACCATGTCATAGTCACTGGTACCAGTTTCAATGTGAAAATCCTCAAAGTGGTCAGGCCTATTTGTTGCCATTACATCCAATATATTTCCATTATGAGTGGGGTTCCTAACTATCAGGTCCAGGTAGTTTTCGGAGAAGGTATTTAGTAAAGATTCACAGGTGTTGGATGATTTATGTCTCCACTGAAGATTACAGTATGATCAGGGAACTTATGTAAAAGTGAACTGAGGTTTTCTCTAAAGTTTCAGTTACACCAGGAGATGAGATGAGTCTGGTGGCTGACAGAAGGATCCAGTTAGTTATCATTTTATGCACACTCCTGATACCAAGTCTTGCCCACCCAATCTCACATGCAACTTCAGTTTCTGTCTTGATGGGTTTGAGTTTCTTGTCTATTTAACAAATACATCACCTCCATTTCCCATTTGCCTATGCTTTTTGTATACACTTCAATTTCCCCCAAATATCTCACTGCTATCAATTTCAAGTTTCAACCAGCTTTCTGTGCCTAGTATTATGAGAGCTTCACTGCTTTTTATGAGCACTTCTAACTCTGGCACTTTCTTGTGAGTGCTGCAGCAGTTAACTATTAGGATTTTAATACTCATCCTTGTGGGACAAGTTTATTTCCATCTTACACTGATATGTCTGGCTTTACTACAGCTATTGTTATCTGGATTGGATAGATAGTCTAACTCAATCTAATCTGACACTTTGTTCTTGAGGCTTTATATATTTTGACAGATTATCCTGAATGTTTTGGAAGTAGCTTTCTTTTTTTTCATTACCTGGCAACACATTGAGTTTTGTCCTGATATTTGCCACTTACCTGCAAGTTTTTACGCTGATTTGTTACAATGTTTTCCTTTGTCTCAGTTTGAAGCCCTAACAAAACCTCATTGCATGGCTTCACCTTAAGCAGTGTTGTGCTGTGTATGAAGAATGTAGGAAAAATGCAGTTCAGTCTTGTACTGTGTATGCAGCAACACACATTAACCATCTCAGCAACTATTTATCAACCTCTTCAACCAGTTACATGAAATTGGTAGTGTAACACCTACACAATGCAGCTGATCCACATATTAGCTCCCACACAATCACACAAGAAAGTGTAATGAGTCAGGAAAGTGTCCTACACATTCTCCATTCAACATAGGTTCCATTCCTATCACATCTCTCTCCATCAACAGCTACATGGAAATGATTATGAGGATCATGTTAGCTTCAGTACATGGGCATTAAGACAGGCTACTCCATACATATCATGTAATTTGCTTAGTGATGAAGCCATATTTACCAATCATGACAAGATAAACCTTCAAAACATGCACTATTGATCTCTTCACAATTTCTGTTGGCTTCATCAGGTCAATCATCAACATCCATGGAGTCTGAACATGTAGTGTGGGTAGTGAACCATCAGCTCATAAGCCCATTTTTCATAGAGAGAAAACTGAACACACCCAAGTATTGCAACCTCCTTACAGTCCATCTTCCATGAATGCTAGAAGACATTCCTCTACAGACTAGGAGGAACCTAGTTGCCAGTGGTCATTATGAACACAGCCTGTGGTGGTCAGTTCTCTTGTTACTGGTCAGAGTCCACATAATTGGTGTATGTACTTGTATTGTTTTTAAGTGTGTGTTACCACAAGTTCTGTGTAAGAGTCAGTGTGGAAACATTTCAAAATACTACAGCATGTCTTCACAGATTGTTTCCAAATCATTAGATTGGACATAGAGGACCTGTACCTTGGTTAGCCCATTCACACAATTTGACACCAGCTGACTCTTTTCTGTGGTGAAAGACACTGTCTACAAGGAAGTACCACCTACACCGAATGTTATGGAAAGCATATTATAAGAGCCTGATCAGACATCTCCACTGAAATGCTAACACATGCACAGCAAAATTTCAAGAAATTTACATGCACAGCAATCATTTCATATCAGACTAGAAGCACATATTGTCATTGCCAGTGGTCATTTTGAACACAGCCTGTGGTGGTCAGTTCTCTTGTTACTGGTCAGAGTCCACATAATTGGTGTATGTACTTGTGTTGTTTTTAAGTGTGTGTTACCACAGGTTCTGTGTAAGAGTCAGTGTGGAAACATTTCAAAATACAATAACTCATCAACAACTCACACTAGAATGCTGCTACAGACAAATACCACTGACATTATAATTTATTCTAATTCTAGTTTGTTAGTGGCAGTGGGCATGGTTGCATTTAAAAAGTGAATGTTTGCACAAAAAATACATATTCCAAGTATTATTGAAACCTGTTGATATGCTAAAAAAACAAGCCCCTGACTACCAGCCCTTCTGTGAAAATACATTTACACATGTGTCTTGAAAGAGTAGGAAACCAAGGATGTTAGAATATGTATGACGTTTATTGTTAGATAACAGCTACAGTGATGTAATTTTTACTATAAAGACTTAATTCCTTACAACTTGTTATTGTTTCAGTTTATCACAAACTAGCTTCAACTTATATTATGCTGAAATCTATTACAAAAATTTTAATGTTAATGTAAATTGCTTTTTTATATATACCAACACTGTACCAAGTGTGATAGTTATCCTGCAGCAGCTAGCATGTAGCCAAGGAGAACACATTTCATACTCCTTTAAGTTTACGTTGAAGACATCATATATTGATATGGAAAAGAACAGCATCATTATTACTGCACAAACATATTTGCAGTTCAATGGATCCAACACTCCCATTTATTTATTTCTGGTTGAAAGGTTCAGAGAGATTCACTAGAAAGCAGGATTCATTGGTATACACCAATTTGTGGTGCATATTATCATGTGTGTGTTTCATAGTCTCCAGACTCTGAGAAAAAACACACTAATGAGTGTGTCAAAAATGAGAACAGTGTTGTTTGTGCAATTTCTGTGTAAAAGGCCTGCCATTTATTTCTGTTAACAAGAGTCTATTAACCATTTATACGACAATAATGAACATGCAAATAAAACAGAAGTATATCAGGATGATGAAAGTGTATCAATATATGTACAAGGTTACTGTTCTATCTCAGGAACACTGTATCAGGTTACTGTTCTAATCCAGGAACACTGTACTTTGTACGTTATTGCTCGAACAGTAAACACACGTGGAAGACAAGGCACAATACAATTAGCAATACACAAGTGGCTGATGGAGCCTTGTGCTCTGGCCTACATATTCATTAGCTCCATCAGGGGCTGCAGCTGGCATGCTGCACAAACACTGCTGTTGTATTAGCAGGCCTCTAGTGGCCAAATGAAGCAGAAACTTCACACTCAAACTATGAAACAGCACCAACACAAAATTGTTAGTCATTACTCCTCTTCCTTTACAAAGAAGTGGTCACTGTGCTCATATCCATTTCTTCTGTGGTTGCCGTTGGTTAGTGAGTCATCCAAGGCACTACCGCCAATACGTACAGTTGGAAGTGATGTGAGCACTGAGAGGTGCAGCACTTGCTCCTTGAGGGAGACCATGTTGTAGGACAGGCAATACAACCTCAGCATCCATTTCCACATCCAAGTCCAACCCCAGGGAAGGAAGCTGATGTGAAGGCAGTGGAACAGGCAACACAGGCTGAGATGGAGATGGCAGCAGCAAAGGCATCAGCTGCAACAGTGCAGGAGCCAGTGTTTACCATGGCCCCCAACAGTTGAAGGGGTTACCCACAGCAGAGGAGATAGGTGTGAAAACATTGACAGCACCAGCACAGAAGGTGACAGTACCATCCGCAATGTCAGAGGCTGCTCACAGATGGAGGAAGCACATCCAGTGCACAGCCTCCCAACTAGGTCATATCTGGTCAATGTGTCACAACATTCTCCCCTCAGCTATGTGGATGACACACAGGTGGCAGTTCCAAGTACTCTCAATTACTGCCACGCCTATTTTAACCAGCAGCCTAACCCATAAGTCTAAACAGCTGTGCCAGGCCTGAAGCATTGCAGTTGCCAGTGCCAGAGGACTGCTTGGCATCAGCAAAGCAGATGTAGCAGGGTCCAGGGCTGACAACTGTGCAACAACTCTGCTGGACTCTTATTGCCAACAGGTGTGAGGAACCGGTCAAGAGCTACTTCTCATCACAAATCAAAAACATGTTTTTTCATCTGAGTCTTAAATGTTCATACCAGTCATTCAACTTCCTCATTCAAATGAGGGTGGAAAGGAGGAGCTGTGCCACAGCAAACATCACTTTCTTTACAAAACTTTTCAGATTCCTGAGATACAAATGGTGCCATTGTCAGTTACTTACATGTACAGAATATCTACCATTGCAAAAAGTTTTGACAAAGCATAAATTGTTGCTGCCACATAAGTACACAGACAACATACCACATACAGAAGCTTACGATAAGCATCACTTACAACAAGCCAGTAGAAATTCATAAAATGTCCCACAAAATCTGCTTGAATTCATTCCCAAGGCTGCTGTGGATCCAGCCACAATGACAAAGAAGCATGGGGAGCCACCTGATGGCTGGTGCACTGTGGGCACGCTACAACAACTCACACTGTTTCCTCATCAATGTGTGGCCAAGAAACATGTCTTCATTGGCACACGCCAATGGTCCACATCAAATGCATAACCTCACACTGAAGGGCAGACATGACTACAATCTGAGGAGCAGTGTCCTCTGTAGCTAACAGCAGCACTCCCAAACAAACAGAAAGATAATTTTGCAATGCAAAATAATTTCTCAAAGGATCAGGAGCACACCCCTGAGGAATGTCTTGCAGAACATGTTGCCAAAAAAAAAAAAAAAAAAAAAAAACTTTGCTTAAAACAGGATCTGCAGCTGCAATTTTTGTGCTAGTAATGGGAAAATCATCAACAACATTTTCTACTTCCAATTCTAAATGAAAACAAAGCATTTCCTCTTTATCAGGCTCTGGGTCAAGACAAATAAGGTATGCACGTTGTGCCATAGATCAAACATGTATCTCATACTTACATTGTGAAAGGAAAAGGAACCCACAGCTGTAAGCAAATTGCAGCTTTGTCTGGCTAGGATGCCAAAGGCTCAAAAAGAGATCCAGTAGTTTGTGGTCTGTGTTCATGTGAAACATAGACCCATATAGAAAAACATGGAATTTTTTTTTCCCAGCATTCATGATTGCCAAAGCCTCTTTTTCTGTCTGAGAATAACACTGCTACAGTGAATTTAAGGATTTAGAGGCATATGCAATGTTGTTGTTGTTGTTGTGGTCTTCAGTCCTGAGACTGGTTTGATGCAGCTCTCCATGCTACTCTATCCTGTGCAAGCTTCTTCATCTCTAAGTACCTACTACAGCCTACATCCTTCTGAATCTGCTTAGTGTATTCATCTCTTGGTCTCCCTCTACGATTTTTACCCTCCACAGTGCCCTCCAGTACTAAATTGGTGATCTCTTGATGCCTCAGAACATGTCCTACCAACCGATCCCTTCTTCTGGTCAAGTTGTGCCACAAACTCCTCTTCTCCCCAATTCTATTCAATACCTCCTCATTAGTTATGTGATCTACCCATCTAATCTTCAGCATACTTCTGTAGCACCACATTTCGAAAGCGTCTATTCTCTTCTTGTCCAAACTATTTATTGTCCATGTTTTACTTCCATATATGGCTACACCTCATACAAATACTTTCAGAAATGACTTCCTGACACTTAAGTCTATACTCGATGTTAACAAATTTCTCTTCTGCAGAAACACTTTCCTTGCCATTGCCAGTCTTCATTTTATATCCTCTCTACTTTGACCATCATCAGTTATTTTGCTCTCCAAATAGCAAAACTACTTTACTACTTTAAGTGTCTCATTTCCTAATCTAATTCCCTCAGCATCACCCGACTTAATTCGACTACATTCCATTATCCTTGTTTTGCTTTTGTTGATGTTCATCTTATACCCTCCTTTCAAGACACTGTCCATTCCGTTCAACTGCTCTTCCAAGTCCTTTGCTGTCTCTGACAGAATTACAATGTCATTGGCAAACCTCAAAGTTTTTTCTTTTGTTTCCTTTACTGCTTGCTCAATATACAGATTGAATAGCATCAGGGAAAGGTTACAACCCTGTCTTACTCACTTCCCAACCACTGCTTCCCTTTCATATCCCTCGACTCTTATAACTGCCATCTGCTTTCCGCACAAAAATGTAAATAGCATTTCGCTCCCTGTATTGTATGCAATACGGGGTTCAAAATTGTCCACAGACTTATCAGCAAGGATGGTACCATGGTCAGGCTGGGACACGCCTATCACTAATACAAGGAGCTGACCCAGCTGAAGAGTGACCAAACAAGGGGCCAACTGCAGCTTGGATGACAAAAACTAGAATGCCTGGTCACAAACCAGGGACTAGTATTAAAAAGTTCTAAAAATAATTCAGAATGATAGTTATATAGCATCAGATAAAAGTTTGCTTGGATCAGCAATACAACATTGCAATGTCAAAGCACTGTACAAGGCCTAAATGTGCTAACAGTAATGTGACATGGAAGAGAAAAAATAGCATTTTCAGTTTTATGGGTTAAGTGGCTCCAATCAAGTACAAGGGCAGTGCCAGTCAGTCAGGGCTCTTTTCCTGTATGTCACAAGGGTTGACAATGCATAGCAAGGTATTTTGTGGGCCAAAATTGAAACCATTCCATATTCTTTGCATATTATTTGTGGTTTCATTGGTTTATGTAAAGTCAGCAAAATTGCCACCGCCAAAGCTTACATAGATTTTCCAACATTTCCTTTGGAACCATAGCTGTTGTGATAATTTGGTAGAAAAAAACTCAGCTCAGTTAATGAACAATTTCAGTAGAGATTTTGCCTGCCAGTCAAATGACACATTCATGTGATAAATATGTTGCCACAATTTTGAGATTACCGTCACAGTTTTTCTGAATACATTGGGCAACCTGTGATTATATTTGCAGCAGTATTTGACAGAGTTGCTTAAACTCACTGCTGCCCTCTCACTGGATACTTAGAATCAACTGTTGGCATAGCCCTTTCTGCTCCTGTGACATCTCACAAGCCATCATTTACAAGTACTCTGGTTTTATACTCTTACAGGATTAATTTACCTTAATAATCTGTTCAGTAACACAATGTCCTAGTAAAGAAAACTCTTTGGAGTTCTTGATTCATTGTCAGGAGTAAACTGTATGTCAAGAAGTTATACAGAACACGGTTGTGATAAAGTGTAAAAGGTATAACAGAATGCTAAAATTTTTAAAATCTTAATTGCCTTCTCATATACATGTATAAAAATTAAAATATAATGAGATAATAGTTTCATTTGTCAGTGCAACCATCCACAGATCATTCTCATATTAGAAGCTGGTTGAACAAACGCTGGATGCACCAGTAATAACCAGATCATGCAATAACTTGCACTTGTATAAGAGACAAGTTAAATGGAAAATTTATTTGTCACAACAAAAATGAGAGGGGTTCTACAACATGGGTAAAAAATCTTAGTCAAACATAAAATATAAAAAGGCTATTGTAACATCACCTAACTTGTGAACAACAAAATAAAATGTTTGTGTCCAATCAGCCTAACTTGGTTTAATACTCATTCAAGGCCATAAAAGAATGTATTTGGAAAACTACACACTTGCACATAAATGTGAAGATTTGCTTGAGTCACTACTAATGATAAGGCAATCACCCTTCTCGAAAGCAATGATGTTTTTCAGAACAATTAAATACACCCTTGGTTTCCAACTAGGCAGTTCCAATGCATGTAAACCAGATGTACAGCACAAAAGTCACTGCACACAATAGTGAACCACAACTAACCAGACAGTCAATAGTGGGTGTACAGTGACTAGATTCCGGGAAAACCAGAAAACTAGGTTATAGCATGTATTTAAAGCTATCTAAGGAAGATTAGAGTTTAATTTAACTTCCCATTGACAACACGATCATTATAAACAAGGCCCAAGCTCAAATCAATTCAAGGATGGGAAAGGGAGTTGCCCAAATCTTTTCAAAGAAACTAACCCAGTTTTAGCCAGGAGCAATTTATAGAAATCACAGAAAACCTAAATCTGGATGACTGGATGTGGATTTCAACTATTGTCCCAAATGCAAGTCCAGCATGCTAAACATAGTGGCACCTTGCTTAGTTTAAAGCAATTGAGTGGAGGGATATCTGATAATACAAAATGTAAAGAGCATAACAGTTACATACCTTCCCTACTGGTAGCTACTGACAAGAGGTTTCCTAACCTTCCAACTGTGCCATCAGTTTGAAACAAATTGAATGAAATAAGAATATTAAAAACAAATCTCTGTCATATCTTCTGTATAAATCATCACCAGCTCACACATGGTGAATCTGCCTTGCACATTCCTGAAAGATGCATTCTAGCAAGTATGTTTTTAGGACTAAAATTAGCCATGGTGGAGCAGCTGTTTTTGTAAGTAAATTGCTTACCATTAGCTATGACACATGAAATGTTAAAATGTTTTCTAAGAGGAAGTTTTTCAAACTAAGCTATATCTTTTTCTGGTATTAAGCTCATACTTGTCTCTGTCTACAGTAGCCCACAATCTGATGATGATACTACATTTGCTGAACATGTTGAGGCTCTCACTATCTGGAGATTAAATATGACAACTTCAAGCTTGTGTTTATTGAGGACATTAATCTTTACATTTTGTGTAAAACAAACTATGGCCTGTGTTTTGAACTGTTTATGAGCTATCAATTTTTATTGTATTAATGAACTTCCTACAAAACAAGATGCATGCTTGGAAAATATAATTACCACTCCATAAGAAAAGTAATTAGAGTGTGGTGTAATAGATCCAATGTTACCAGATCATCTAGGCTTATGGATGACTATTGAGAGTGTTAATTATAATGTACAGCAAAAGTTCTTTGTTAAGGAGCTCAGAATGTTAAAAGCAGATCACATATGTTTCAGGAACATGTTATCCAAATGTGAGTGGGGAAGTCTGGGCAACTTTGACAATGTTAAAAACTATAAACAACTAAGAGAGTCAACACTGATTATCCACCAAGCACACTGAATAAACTACACTGGTACATGCAGTGATTGAATATTGAAAGGTGGCTACACTGAGCCACTGCGCCAGAGATTGCGCCAAAGAGTATTATTAAGCTGCCTCCACAGTTCTTGGGGAGAGCTCGTAGTAGTGAGTGCCTGTTAAGAACTCGTAGCAGTCAGTACTTGTTAAGAACTCTTAGCAGAGAGTGTTTGTAGGCAGTGCTTGCTGAGATGTGATATTGGAGAGTTCTGGTTGAGATGTGATAGTAACGAGTCAGTGTGGAGAGATTGTAATGATTAGAGTGCTTGTCATCAATATAAATTAAGGTAACAAACTACTTTTCTTTTTTTCTCATTATTTCAGTGTCCTAAATAATGCGTCATTACAGGTTCAGTCAACAAAGCATCTGGCTTGTGTTCTTGTATTAGACTGTAATCCTGGTTTTCTTGAGCAATTATAGTATTTCTATTTTTTTATCACTTCAGTATAAATGGTATTTGAAATTTCTTGTCTTATTGAAGAAGAACCGTGCCAGATGTGTACGTTGAGTCATACTTCCACACACAGAACAGTTACTCTTGTGCTTGTTGTTGCGTTGGTTTTATAGTTGCTGGGGACTTAACTAATTAATTGTGTTAACGAAAATTTCATTTCATTCTTTGTTGTTGTTCTTTGCAGTCAGATAGCGTAATAATACTAGTCAGGGCCAACCGTTTAAGAAACAGCGTAATCGGACTTACAGCTACTAAAAATATTCTCATTTTAAATAATTAAGCCCCCGTGCAATATACTTTTTACCTTTTCCATCATGACAAGACCTGGTGATCCTGTTCTGGAGGAGAGTTACAGAGCACCAAAAAATTGTTATACAAGATGGAAATGCAAGTCTCTCAACAAATGCAAAGTGGCTTGGAAAGTAGTAAACGCCATAGCTGAAGGAAAAAGAAAAAAAAAAAAAAAAAAAAAAAAAAGAAAAAGAAAAAAAAACGAACCAAGCAAATGATTTCTATTTTGCCTAAGGTGTAAAATAACTTCATAAGTGAATCATGGAAAATCTGCTACCTCTGAAGTAAACAGAAATAATTCTGATGGTACTTTACAATTTAGGCTTACCTAATTTGATACATTACTTTCAAGTGGACTCATGTTAGTTGCCAGATTGTTTACCAAATTGTGTCTAAGCTAGGTAACTCAAGTAGTGGAGTTAGGTATTGCTTCTCAAATTGCATCCTATACATATCATTGATATTATAGTGTCTCCTTTGACTTATTTACCTTATAAATTGCACATTTCAAGCTGGAAAATTCCATAATGTCTTCATATCCAATGTTGTTCCAATTTATAAGAACAGATATAAAAACAGTTCTGACAGTAACTGGCCAATATCTATCGTTCACAAAATACCTAAGATAATAGAACACTGCATTAAAACACAGCTATGAAGCTACTTTGAGAACAATAAGATAATCTCTTCTTCACTATATAGATTTTGATCTGGTATACCCACCATCGAAGCTGCAAAATCTCTCGTTACAGATGTTTGCAAAGCTTTTTTAAAGCCATTCCTCTACCTAAGCTTTGCTCCTTCACCTGAGTGATTGACACTATATCTTCATCATGAGAGATTGTACATGGCTGCTGTTCCAGGTAAATATTGTTGTTCCAGGTAAATATTGTATTATAAGTCAATGTTAAGGAAGCTTGTATTTGCCTATGTGCTACATTTTATATTTTGTAAAAATATCCTACATGGAACCAAAGCTAAATGCAATCTTACATGCAACAGAGATTATAGATAATCCTTTCAAAATTGCTTGAAAATATGAAAACAATTACTAGTTTTCTCATAGATTATGTTTATGCATTTTCAAAGTGAGGAACAAAGCAAATTTAGCATTTTGTGTAACAGTGATTTCGGATTATCCTTTGATAATTGTTTGCATTAATGAAAGCAATTACTAGTATTCTCCTAGATTTCGTTTATGTGAACGAGATCAATAATCGGGATATAGAAAATTGAATTCCCATATATGTCGTAGCTCATATATATTTACACTTGACACTGCGTCTGTACAGAATGAAGTATAACAAAGAACTGACTAAAGTAAAGTTA
Source organism: Schistocerca serialis cubense (assembly GCF_023864345.2). Taxonomy (NCBI): domain Eukaryota; kingdom Metazoa; phylum Arthropoda; class Insecta; order Orthoptera; family Acrididae; genus Schistocerca; species Schistocerca serialis. The sequence continues at coordinate 413,425,371 of NC_064641.1, read as the reverse complement.
AGATGGAGGCTCGACAGAGCACTTAGAGTACACAGATATTAAGTTTCCTGGACGATACGAACTATCAATGCCACAGATCCAGCCCCCCCCCCCCCCCTCTCTACAGTACGGTGTACTACAGATATCCGAGGGTGAGGGAGCAGTGAGAGGCAGGTCCACTTCATAGTCAGTCAGCCACCATGGCCAGATGAAACAGTGGCCGGCCCAGGAGTAAGCGGGCGGGCCGATTGACGGCGAGGTAGAGACGTGTGTGGCCCTTAAGTGGATCGAGCCGACCGTAGACATGAAAGCACGTAGAGATGCTCGGTCACACTCACGCAGGAGTGTCAAGTTGTGTGCAATATTGATATGTAAGGGACCGTCTGACAGCGGGACCTTGATATCTGTCAAAAGAATGAGCACTCGGTCATTGAACGTCACTATAGAATCATCGTTCACTCGGTACGTCAGCACGCCGCAGGACAAACTGATGGTAGGTGTGTGTGTGTGTGTGTGTGTGTGTGTGTGTGTGTGTGTGTGTGTGTGTGTGTGTGTGTGTGTGTCTGACGTTGGTAAGGGCGTGAAACCTGCACAGCGTGAAACAGGGGCAAGGTTGGGAAACCAGTGAACGGTGCTGAACAGTCTTTGGCGGAAGAGGTGTGCGGTGAGGTTGATGGGAGCACATCTTCGTTCTCGATCAAGGATGGATCATCTGCAGAGTCCGACTGCAGCAGTGTGAGACTATCAGGGTCAACGAAAGCTGGTTTCATGCGATGCAGAGAAACTGTCTGTGTGTGGTCTTTAATCATGATATCAAAAGGCATGTCCCCCCCCCCCCACTGCAGGACCTTGTAGAGGCCAAGATAAGGCGGTGGAAGAGGCTGCCTAACCGCATCATCACACAGCATGATGTGGGAGCAGACGGAGAGTGTGGTGGGAACATAAGTCTCAGGCAGTGAGTGACTGATGGGCAGGTGCAAATGCACTTGTTGGAAATGTGTGTGCATGCGGCTAATGAAATCTGGCAAGGGGGGGAAAATCCTCACTAACCTGAGGAAGAATAAGTTAAGTTCCCCCAGTAGGACTTCATTCTCGCTGAAAACAAATTCGGATATAGTCCCCTGTAGGTCAGGTCTATAGGTCATGCGTAGACCAAGTAGCACCCACAGGAGAGCTTCCGACCAGAGACAATCATGCTGTCGAGGGGCCGTCTTGAGGTTGCGGTGCCATCTCTCCGCCAACCCATTGCTTTGTGGGTGATAGGCGGTAGTGTGTATTTTTTTAATACCACAGATATTGCAGAGGATGGTGAAAAGGGAGGTATCAAACTGTTGACCCTGATCGGTGGCAATAGTGGTTGGGCACCCGAAATGAGTGATCCACAAACCAATGAAAGCCTTGGCTACCATCTCATCAGTAATGTTAGGGAGTAGGACAGCCTCAACCCAGTGAGAAGAATGGTTGATAGATGATAAGATATCTCTATGCCCCTCCAAAGGAGGAAGAGGCCCAATCAGCTCAATACGTACGTGACAGAATCGTCCTGTGGGAACGTCAAACTTGCCCAGAGGTGAGGAGGTATGGCAACTGATCTTGTTGCGCTGGCAAGCGGCAGAGCTGTGCACCCAGGATTGACAGTCCCATTTGATATTATTCCAAACAAAACGTTCTGACACAAGACATGTGGTGGCTCAAATGCCTGGGTAGGATAGGTTATGCATGGTGTCGAAAACCTGTTGGCGCAGACCAGGTGGGAGCATAGGGCATAGGGTCCTGATCAAAGAATCACAACACACCTCATCAGAAATGCCACGAAATTTAGCCTTTGTGAAAACAAGTGATGGTGGTGGTTGTTGGTATGTTTAAGGGGGACTAAACAGCGAAGGTCATCAGTCCCCCATTCCAAAATCAGGCGAGCCGAAAATCTACGGAGCAGATAAAAACCAAAGGGGGAGGAGACGTCCCGCCGGGCGCTAAAAGAACACAAATGCAGCAACAAACACTACAGACAAGAACAGGACAGAGGAACACCAGACAGAAAGAAACAGAAGAGAGGAGGATGGCCGGAGACTGGTTGACTGACCATAAGAACAAAAAAGGGAAAGAGTCAACCATCTGACAGCACACCAAAACAGCAACAGACACAAGGACAAAAGACACAGAAAGGGAAAGGTGCAGGACCTCCCTAAATCGAACCATAAAACGGACTACCACGGATAAAATTTAAAACGTCATCAGCCATGGAGGCATCGTCGGATAAAACCAAAGCCAAAGTGCCCGGGAGATTGAAAGATTGCCGGAGTGTGCGCAGTCGAGGACACTCCAGCAGAATGTGGCCGACCGTCAGCCGGGACCCACACTGACACAGGGGGGGATCCTCCTGACGCAAGAGATGGCCGTGCGTCAGGTATGTATGGCCGATGCGCAGCCGACACAGGACTACCGAATCCCTGCGAGAAGCCCGCAGGGAGGAACGCCACACATCGGTCGTCCCCTTGACAGCCCGCAGTTTATTTGGGGCTGTCATCCCACGCCACTCAGCAGCCCACATCCCAATCAGCTTACGGCGCAACACCAGCTGCTGGTCGCGAGCCGTAAGGCCGATCTCCAAAGCCGGGGCGTCGATCGCCCCTTTGGCCAGCCTGTCTACACGTTCGTTCCCTGGGATGCCAACATGACCGGGCGTCCAAACCAGGACCACCGAACGACCAGAATGGGCAATGGCGGAAACAGACTCCTGAATGGAGGACACCAGAGGAGAGGAGGGATAGCAGCGGTCGATGGCCTGAAGGCTGCTCAGGGAGTCACTACAGATGACGATGGACCTACCTGAGCAGAAAAGCATATGCTCAAGAGCGCGCAAGATGGCCACCAGCTCTGCAGTAAAAATACTGCAGCCAGCTGGCAAGGAGCGTTGCTCAACATGGGCAGCATGAGCAAAAGCGTAGGCAGTGCGACCATCAACCATGGAACCATCAGTGTAGACAGGCTCACAGCCCGGAAATGATTCGAGGAGCGCAAGAAAACGGCGACGGAGGGCCACAGGCGGAACCGAGTCCTTAGGTCCCTGTGCCAAATCCAGATGGACGGACGGCCGGGACAAACACCAGGGAGGCGTAGGTGTACGGACCCGGAAGGGAGGCAGAAGAGGGAATGACCCCAGTTCTGACAGCAGGGACTGGACACGGACAGCTACGGAAAGCCCAGACCGAGGTCGCCGTTCGGGCAGGTGGTGGACCATGGCAGGGAAAAGCAGGCGACGATTGGGATGGCCTGGCGAGCAATGTACGTGGACAGCATAGTCGGCGAGCAGACGATGGCGGCGAATCCGCAGCGGGGGAACCCCGGCCTCCACCAGTAGACTATCCACGGGGCTGGTGCAAAAAGCGCCAGTTGCAAGCCGAACCCCACAGTGATGTATGTGGTCTAACAACGTCAACACTGAGGGTGACGCAGACCCATAGGCCAGGCTCCCATAATCAAGCCGGGACTGCACAAGGGCTCTGTACAATTGCAGTAGCGTGCAGCGATCTGCACCCCAAGACGTGTGGCTGAGGCAGCGGAGGGCGTTGAGGTGCCGCCAGCATTTTTGCTTCAGCTGAGTAACATGAGGAACCCATGTGAGCCGGGCATCAAACATGAGTCCCAAGAAGCGGCAAGTGTCCACCACTTCAAGCAGGTGGCCGTCGAGGTAAAGGTCAGGATGAGGGTGGACCGTCCGACGCCTGCAGAAGTGCATAACCCGAGTCTTGGCAGCAGAGAACTGAAAACCATGAGCCAGAGCCCATGATGCTGCCTTGCGAACGGCGACTTGCAACCTGCGTTCGGCGACTCCCATAGTCGTGGAGCTAAATGAGATGCAGAAGTCGTCGGCATACAAAGAAGGAGACACCGACGACCCCACTGCTGCAGCCAGACCATTAATGGCCACTAGAAATAACGAGACGCTCAACACCGAGCCCTGCGGGACCCCATTTTCCTGTATATAAGAGGAACTAGAGGTGGCACCGACTTGCACCCGGAAAGAGCGGCGCAATAAAAAGCTTTGAAGAAAAGCCGGGAGCCGACCACGAAGACCCCACCCATGCAACGTGGCGAGGATGTGATGCCTCCATGTGATGTCATACGCCTTCCGCAGATCGAAAAATACAGCAACAAGGTGCTGACGTCGGGCAAAAGCCATACGGACAGCAGATTCCAGCCGCACCAAATTGTCCACTGCAGACCAGCCCCGACAGAAGCCACCCTGAGATGGAGCGAGGAGACCGCGCGACTCAAGGACCCAACACAAACGCCGCCCCACCATACGTTCGAGCAATTTGCACAAAACGTTGGTGAGGGTAATGGGACGATAGCTGTCCACCGCCAGTGGGTCCGCACCGGGCTTCACGATGGGGACAATAAGACCCTCTCGCCATTGCGACGGGAACACGCCCTCGCTCCGAATGCGGTTAAAGATGGTGAGGATGTGTCTCTGGCAGTCCCTGGAGAGATGCTTCAGCATCTGCGCGTGGATGCAGTCCAGTCCTGGCGCTGTATCAGGGCAATCGGCGAGGGCAGCGAGGAGTTCCCTCTCGCTGAAAGGAGCATTGTATGTTTCATAATGACGCGTGTGGAATGAGAACGGCGTCCGCTCGGCTCGCTCCTTTAGAGAGAGAAAGGCGGGGGGATAGGATGCAGTCGCAGAGCTCTGAGCAAAGTGCGCGGCTAGCCGTTCAGCAATGGCGGCAGCGTCCGTGCAGACAGCGCCGTCCGAGGAGAGCCCAGGGACACCCACAGGGGTCTGGGAGCCATAAATCCGCCGGATCCGGGACCACACGTGCGAGGACGAGACACGGGAGCCCAGGGAGGAGACGTACCTCTCCCAGCACTCCTGCTTACGCCGTGCAATAAGACGACGGGCGAAGGCACGGAGCCTCTTAAAGGCGATGAGGGTCTCCAGAGACGGGTGCCGCCTATGACGCTGGAGAGCCCGCCTACGGTCGCGAATAGCCTCAGCAATCTCCGGCGACCACCAGGGGACAGCCTTCCGCCGAGGGAGGCCAGAGGAATGGGGGATGGTAGCCTCGGCCGCTGAAATGATGGACGTGGTTAAAACACGGACCACCTCGTCAACGTCACCCTGTGGGGGAGACGCAATGGTTACAGCGGAAGTAAAAGCTGGCCAGTCAGCCCTGTGGAGAGCCCAGCGGGGCAAGCGCCCAGAAGAATGACATTGTGGTAGTGACAAATAGATGGGAAAATGGTCACTACCACACAGGTCAGGATGCACCCTCCAGTGGAGGGATGGGACAAGTCCAGGGCTGCAAATAGAGAGATCGATGGCCGAGAACGAGCCATGGGCCACACTGAAATGCGTGGGAGCACCGGTGTTTAAGAGGCTAAGGTCGAGCTGAGCCAACACATGCTCCACGGCCCGACCACGATCATCAGAGACAGTCCCACCCCATAGAGGGTTGTGGGCATTGAAATCGCCCAGCAGCAAAAAAGGTGGCGGCAGTTGTGCTATCAGAGCAGCCAGGACATGCTGCGCGACAGTACCATCAGGTGGAAGGTAAATACTGCAGACGGTAATGGCCTGGGGCGTCCACACCCGAACAGCGACAGCCTCTAAAGCTGTTTGTAGAGGCACAAACTCGCTGTGAAGAGAGTTGAGGACATATATGCAGACGCCACCAGACACCCTTGCATAAGCTGCCCGGTTCTTAAAATAACCCCGATAGCCACGGAGGGTGGGGGTTCGCATTGCTGGAAACCAAGTTTCCTGCAGAGCAATGCAAAGGAAAGGATGACGGCTGATAAGGTGGCGGAGCTCAGCTAGATGGTGGAAGAAACCGCTGCAGTTCCACTGGAGGATGTTATTAGCCATGGAAGGGAAAGGCGTGAAGGGACTGGGGAGGCAGATTACGCCTCCGGGGCCCCTGCTGCTACTGAGTCACCACCTGGACAACAGCCATCTACTGCATCCAAGGGACTGGCGAGATCCATGTCCTCAGCAGACGCCAGAATCTCCACCTCATCCTCAGACGCAGAGCTTGTAGGAAGCGGTGGAATGGGTGCCACCGCAATGTCGGTAGCCTTGGGGAGTTTCTTCTTCTTCTGCTTCTCGTGCTGTGCCTTTGGTGGCGCAGGCTGGGAGGGCGCAACTGGGTCGGTCTCAGGGACAGACGACGACCGTGTGTCCCTACGACCAGGGACCGGCGGTTGTTTAAGCCACTTGCGGCTGTCAGCCTTTGTACCGGACGGAACTTGGGAAGGGAGGTCCCCAAGGGACCCCTTCCGTACGAGAGTAGCCGAAGAAGTCTTACGCTTCTCCGGCTGGGAAGGGGGGACTGATGTCCCCGATGGTTGGGGGGGTGTTGCTCCTGAAGTAGATTGAGCAGGAGCAACAGGAGGTTTAGTGCCCCCCACCATCAAGGGGGCAGGTGTGGGACTTCGACTCTGAGAGCTGACTGGAGCGGATGGAAGTGGAGAAGGAGTGACAGAGGCGGCATAAGAAACTGTCATGCGCACTGGATGAAGCCGATCATATTTCCGCTTCGCCTCAGTGTACGTCAGGCGGTCGAGAGTCTTTATTTCCATGATCTTCCGCTCCTTCTGCAGGATCGGACAGTCTGGCGAGCAAGGCGGATGGTGCGCACCACAGTTCACACAGATTGGAGGCGGCGCACAGGGATGATCAGGATGGGAAGGTCGACCGCAATCGCGACAGACGAGGTCGGACACACAGCGCGAAGACATGTGGCCGAACTTCCAACACTTGAAGCACCGCATCGGGGGAGGGATATACGGCTTGACATCACAACGGTACACCATCACCTTGACCTTCTCAGGTAACGTGTCACCCTCGAAGGCCAAGATGAAGGCACCGGTGGCAACTTGACGATCCCTCGGACCCCGGTGGACGCGCCGGACGAAATGGACACCTCGGCGCTCCAAGTTGGCGCGCAGCTCGTCGTCGGACTGTAAAAGGAGATCCCTGTGAAAGATAATGCCCTGGACCATGTTCAGACTCTTATGGGGCGTGATAGTGACAGAGACATCCCCCAGCTTAGTACAAGCGAGCAAGGCCCGCGACTGGGTGGAGGATGCCGTTTTGATCAACACCAATCCGGACCGCATCTTGGACAAGCCCTCCACCTCCCCAAACTTGTCCTCTAAATGCTCTACAAAGAACTGAGGCTTCACGGACATAAAAGATTCCCCGTCAGCTCTGGTACAGACGAGATACCGGGGCGAGTATCTTTCGCTCTCAGTCATAGCCCTTCGTTCCTCCCATGGTGTGGCCAGGGAGGGGAACGATTTGGGGTCATACACATTAGCCTTGAAGTGAGCCTTGGAACGCTTAGAGACTGCTGACGGCTGGCCGCCAGTGAGAGATGATGTACCACGCTTCATTGCGGGTCATCCGCCCTGATGCCACCTACTCCGACCAAGGGCCCTCCCCACGGGCGCCACCCAGCCACAGCAAAGGCCACCTGGCAGGATGGCCATAGCCGGGAGTCCCGATGCCCCAGGGCGATGGGCATCTACTCCTTGGCATACGTGTGGAGTTAACGGCGCAGGCATCAGTAGAGCGATCCCTGTGTTGTCAGGGGGCTACAACCAAGAGGGTACATGGCGACCCCACCACAACGGACTGGCTACCGTGCTGGATCTTAGGTGCAAAAATGGCCAAGGTCGTCGTCGCAGTTAAAAGAAACACTGCAGAGTACAGCGTGGTAATCGCCCAAGAGATCAAAAACGAGCGGGACACCATTGCAACGACGAGAAAGACGGCTAAAGGTCTAATTGCACGACGGATACAGTGCACCATGTAAGGCGCCCTTCCCCAATTGGCTCGCTCTTCGGAATAATTTAGAAAGATGGAGGTCAAACCCGAGAGGGGACCATCACATAAGGCCGGAACATATGAGACTCCTTTTAGTTGCCTCTTACGACAGGCAGGAATACCGCGGGCCTATTCTAACCCCCGAACCCGCAGGGGGTAACAAGTGATGTTTGTGGGTCTCGTAGGAGAGCCTGAGAATCTTCGTCAGAAGCTTGGAGGGAGATCAGATTGGAAAGATCAACGATGCGGGAAACAGCACTGATCCGTGAGAAGAAATTTGCAGCAACGTTATCTGCACCCTTGATGTAATGGACATCCGTTGTGAATTGAGAAACCAGGTCAAAGTGGCGGTAACATCGAGGGGGTGGGTCCTCAGGTGGGTTGCAGAACACTTCTGCCAGCAGTTTGTGATTGATGAGGACGAAAAACGAATGTCCCTCGATGTCGGGGCAGAAATGTTTCATTGCCTCATAAACAGCAAGGAGCTCTCTATCGAATGCAGAATATTTTCCCTGAGCTGTAGATAGTTTCTTGGAGAAGAAATGAAGGGGAGAAACCATGTTTCCCTTGCGTTGCTGCAACACTGCCCCACCCAATGTCGTTGCCATCCGTAGTGATGAATGACTCGGCTGAGGGCTCGGGGTGGACGAGTGTCACAGCGTGTGCTAAAGAAATCTTCAGATTCTTGAAGGCCCTCTAGCATCAGAACAGTCCAAGAGATGGGTTTGATACCGGAAGTTTGTTGCCTGATAGTGTGTCCATCAGGGGTGCCTCAACAGCGGAAGGCAGATGGCGACGATAGTAATTGATGGTGCCAAGGAAATGGTGTAGCTCTTTGTAAGTAGCCGGGGGTGATAGGGACATGATAGCATGCACACGAGATTTGGTAGGCTGTATTCTGTCAGTGGAGATGGTGTAACCTAGGAAGGAGACTGATTCTTGGCACAACTGAAACTCGTCTTTGTTGACCTCGACACCACTGGAGTTCAAGGTCTGGAGGACGGTAGGCAGATGATTTTCATGTTCCTTCACAGAGCTCCTGAAAATGAGAATGTCGTCCAGATAAGCAAAACAAAACTTGAACTGTCGCAAGATAAGACTCAATGAAACATTGCCACATTTGCACCCTGTTCTTTAGGGCGAACAGCATGAAGTGGTATTGGAATAAACCAAGCAGTGTGATAATAACTGTCTTAGGAATGTCTTCCAGTGCCACGGGAATCTGGTGGTAGGTGCATTTATAGTCAATAACACTGAAAATTGCGGTGCCTGATAACATATGAGTGAAGTCATTGGTGTTCGGCACTGAGTAATTGTCCATGACGGTACGAGCATTTAAGTGTCTGTGATCGTCACTCATTCAAAAAGATCAGTCATGTCTGGGGATGATGTGGATTGGTGAAGACCAGTTGCTCTCTGAAGGTTGCAGAACACTTGCCACCAAAAGTTCATTAATCTGCTGCCAGGCTGCGCACAACTTGATAGGGTTGAGGCAACGGTACCTTATGCTTAATAGGAGGACTGACAGTGGTAACTATCTTGGGTGTCGTTCCATATGACAGAAGAAACTGAGAATTGCACATGAGATTGGTTAACGTCCTGGCGCTGAGTCTTCGGACGAGTAGGGTGCGGCAAGGCGTAGCCGTTAGCACGAGTGGGGAAAGGTAGCACAAAAGCCACACGTCTCTTATGGGGGCATGGCGTGCGCTAGTGTGGAGGGGGGTGGGTGCGTGCGCAGTGCAGTGCGAAGGGGAACAGGCAGCGACTGTCTGCTGTTAACCTTGCACTGAACAACCTGTGCAGGCGAGAGTAGTGCTGGCGTCGCATGTGGGGCCACAGTGGCCACTGGGTCATGTGGCCGGTAAGTGAGAGAGGGGGAATGTTTATCAACAAGTGCAGTAGCTGTCTGAGAGGTGGGCGTGGTCACAACACGTGTGCAACTGTCATTAACAGCACTGTTTGAAACACGCGGCACTGGATGAGGCAAGCGCAACAGGGCAGTTGGAACGTCTCATGCAAGTAAAGTTTGTGGACTAACCTGGTGAGAGTTTGATCTAGGCTTGGCCAAACAATCTTGTTTAGGTGGCAGTACTGTAGACTGCAATTGCCGAAGCGAGGTACGAGCCGCGATGAGCTTGCTGTAAGTGGATGTGGTACGTTGTTTCAACTTCTCATTGTCCTGGCAGAGTTGCATCGCCCAGTTGTATTCTGACAGTAAGTCAGTAATGCAGGTCGCAATGTTGCTCGCGAGGGCGGAGCACTCACGTATGATATCGTATGTTGTGGTGGAAACAGAGCGTTTGAGATAGGTGCGGATGCACAGTATGTGAGTGTTCATAGGATGGTGGAGCACTGAACCCTATATGCCATTCAGAAATAGTTCGCAATGAGACAAAAAATCCATACCAAGGATCGGTTCATCAATGTTGCAATGCAGAACATCCACAGAAAATGTAGAGAAGGAGATGGGGTAACCGTAACCTTCACTGAGCCTGAGGTAAGTAACGCTGACGCATTGACAGCTTGTAGATGTGACTTCATCTGTGAAGAAGTGGGTGGAACCATCAATAGCTATGATCGACACGTCAGCACCAGTGTCAACCAGAAAAGCTAGACCTGACACAATGTCAGTCACATAGAGACAACCACTCAGCCAGGCAGAAGAGGACGCCTGTTAGGTTCCCCACAGGACTCGGCGTCTCTTAGTTCCTGCGGGGTCGGCATTTGGGTGTTGGCATGGCAACCTGCACTTCTTGGCATCATCGCCGAACACTTTGTGGTACCAGCAGAAAGGGTGAGCAATAGGTGGAGACTGCGACAGTGGGGGCGGCTTGTCCTCGTTGATTTGTGATTAGTTCTGGTAAATAGACCAGTACGTAAGATGCATGGGTGATCCTGCAGTGGTCGGACAGTGGAGAGAGTGAGCCGATGCTGCCAGGAGAAGTAGATGAGGTGATGGTGGAGCAAGCCCTGCCTCTGTCAGCTGAAGGTCGGTATGCGGGGGCGGCTGTGCCAACGAACAGTGTGGAATGAACTGGTTGGTGCATTAGCAAATACAACTCATCAGCGATGTGTACGTGGGAACCGATGGACTCGAACAAGTATGGTAACAGATGAATCTGTAGATCAGTAGGTAGTTTGGCAGACCACAAACCCCATAGCGTGGTGTCAGGCATGGTATGCTCGTTCACAAGCAATCGAAGGCGGCACGAGGGTTGTGAAGGGGTGCGTTCCCCCAGGTGCTCCTCGTAGAGAATCTTGATCATTAACTTTTTGTGGCGAGCAGGAAAGTCGTTCCATTATATTATTCTTTGCAAACTCGTATTTTGCTGCAAGTGATGGTGAAAGGATCAGGTCACAAATCAAATCCGAAAGGTCATGGAGGTGTGTGATGAGGCAGAGAAACTTTGAGTTGCCATCAGACACACGATGTAACTCAAACAGATGCTCAACGAGCGCAAACCACAATGCCACGTTGTCCTCGTATAAGGGCAGTAGCTTCAGCAGGCCGCCAGAAGTGGATGATGACAGCGGCGTCAGTGTCTCCTGGGGTAGTGGCTGAAATGAGGTTAAGTCAGAGGCCGGCGTGGTAGGTCCGAAAACATGGCGCGGACAGTACCGTGGAAACGGGCGGATGGACGGCACACGAGGGGGGCATAGAAACTGGACCATGATTGATGAATACTGGATGGAAACAACCTGCTTCTGGAACAGGGCGAGAGACAGGTGCGACAGACACAGGCAGTGCTGTGGGAGCGGCAGGCGGTTGAGCAACCAGAAGCGGGGAACCCCACAGGTGAGGGGGTGGGGGGTGGGGTGTCGAGAATGCCACCTGCGTGGAAACTATCTGATGCACAATATGCCTGTACTGCATGTGGCGGGCCACATGTTATGCGAAACACTGAATTGTGCATGTAAATTAGACACAAGTTGAACACCATGCGTGTAGAACGGATCCGGCACAGTTTGTAGTAATGGCGGCGTTGCACACAGCCCGACAGTAACTGATGTAGCATGCCAGTAGGTGGTTAAACATGTGTTCGAATGGAGATCACTTTGTTCTTGAAGATTATAAGAGACACAATTCGAAATATCGTTCAATTCACATTTCATTGTCAGATAGGCATAATTCAGTGATGTGAAACCTGAGTCCATTGTTCATTCTAACAGCGTAGTTGTCAACCATTGAAAATTAATGAGTTTAGCACACAGCATTGGTTGACAACACGAATCACTGTGCGTAAATGATGAGTATGCCATTGGCAAAGAAACGACAAAACTCAGTGAGTGGAGTTGAGTTGTGCTTCCGCATCTTCGAACAAGACATTGTTTGGTGTGATCATTGAGTAGTGCATATAACCTGTTGCTTAAACATTGGTGCGGAAGACACGAAACATGAATGAACTGTGGGGTCACCACTATGGGAACGGGATCGGTAATCGGGATATAGAAAATTTAATTCCCATATGTGTCATAGCTTGTAAATATTTACACTTGACACTGCATCCATACAGAATGAAGTATAACAAAGAACTGACTAAAGTAAAGATGGAGGCTCAACAGCACTTAGAGTTCACTGATATTAAGTTTTGTGGTCAATACGAACTATCGATGCCATATGTTCAAATATCTGCAAAGTAACAAACAAAGCAAAGGTTTATTTTTGTTACCTAAATGTTTCCCAAGAGGGATACCACAGCATTTTGCAGTTACCCTGCCATTAATTTGGATTTGTCACTATCATATACTGTATATGAACACATACCTCATGAGAAAGCACCAAGCAGTGTGCTGTGATAGCTAAATGAGCCTGCCACACTTCTAAACAATTCTAAAATTTATAACATATGATCTGTACATTGATAGTGTACAACATTCATCAGACTACAGGGCATCAGTCACAATTTTACTTGATAGCAGATACACATCAGTGAGTTTGTACACAATAATGAGGGTAAACTGCAGTACAAGTTTATTTCAGTTCACTTGGTTCCTTACACTTCTATGATCTATGTAACACATTTAATATACAAAGATTATGCAACATACAGTTCACCGAGTGGACTGAATACATGATGTGGAATTAAAACTCCCAAAACAATTGTGCAACTGTTGTACTCACAAGATGATGTTGAGTACTCATTTTTGCTTCTGTCATCAGTTCAAACAAACATCTGGAATGACCAGAGTAGAACTGAATATCATAGCTGTCAGAACATCTTTCAGTAGATCATACACAATGTTGTTAGGTGTATGTTGTCAGATAAAACATCTTTACACCTAATCATACAAGGAGGGACCCAAAAAAAAAAAAAAAAAAAAAAAAAAAAAAAAAAAAAAAAAAAAAAAAAAAAAAAAAAACGGAATTTCTTTCTAGAAAGCATACACTCCATTGTTTTCAAATACAACCTTAATCTCCATGGAAGTACTCTCCATTAGCATTAATACACTTGTCCAAATGTTCATTCCAGTGTTTGAAGCACCTTTTAAATTCATCCTCTTTGATACCTGCTAGCACTTTCATGACATTGCGTTTTAAGTCTTCCACATCCGCAAAATGCTTGCCTCTTAAGTCTCTTTTCATCCTCGGGAATAGGAAGAAGTCCAAGGGTGCTAAATCCGGCGAATAGGGCACGTGGGTGAAGACAGTCGTCTTTGTTGAGGCCAAAAACTGGCGAACGCTGAGAGCGATGTGCGCGGCAGCGTTGTCGTGATGCAGGAACCACACGCCAGAATCCCACAAAGCGAGACATTTTTGCAACAAACTTCTGTGAAGACATTTCATAACCTCCAAATAGAATCTTTGATTTACTGTCTGGTTTTCAGGGACAAATTCAGAGTGTACAATCCCTTTGATGTCAAAAAAACAGATCAACATCATTTTCACATTCGATTTCACTTGTCGAGCCTTTTTTGGTCGAGGTGAGCCAGGTGACTTCCATTGTGATGACTATTGTTTACTTTCTGGATCGTACCCATAGCACCATGACTCATCACCTGTAATGATTTTGTTGAAAAAATGTGCATGATCTTTCAATGCGTCTTTCATTTTGAGACAGGCTTGAACGCAATGATCCCTTTGATCTCCAGTAAGAAGCTTCGGCACAAATTTTGCTGCCTCTCTTCGCATCCCCAAATCGATGGTCAAGATGCGCTGAATTGAGCTCCAGGACAACCCGGACAAGTTCTCAAGTTGGTCGATTGTCCTGAGTCGATCTTCACTGATGAGATCACGGATTTTGTCAATGTTGTCTCTGCTTCAAGCAGCTGAAGGTTGACCAGAACTGGGCTGATCTTCAACCACCGTTTCTCCCTTTTTAAACCAGGAAAACCATTCGTACACTTGCGTTTCACTGAGAGCATCGTCTTTGTAGGCTGTCTGAATCATCGCAACAGTTTCTGCTGCGTTATTGCTGAGCAAAAAACAAAACTTCACTGCCGCAAGTTGTTCGTAAGAACTAGCCATTTCCTCATGTCACGTCTGCACTGTACACACACTCAAAGAACTGCCAAAGAAACCACACTTCTCACTGTTGGGTGACGCCGCGTGGCAGAATGACTCAGCAGAGCTCCTAGTATAACCCTCTGGCGGCGCAACCTGCTACTAAAAGTACACAATGTGCAGCATTACGATTCCGGTTACTTTTGGGTCCCCCCTCGTACATCTATTCTGTACTCTGCAAACCACTGTGAAATGCATGGCAGACAGCACATCAAATTGTACCAGTTACTAGGGCTTCTTCAGGATCCACTGACACATGGAGCACAGGAAGAATGATTTTTAATGCTTGCTGCATTTATTCTAATCTTATCGTCATGATCCCTGCATGAACAATACACAGACGGTAGGGTTATATTTCTTGAGTCGTCATTTACAGCTGGTTCTTCAAACTTTGTTAGTAGACTTTATTGGGGTAGTTTATCTCTATCTTCAAGAGTCTGCTAGTTCAGTTTCTTCAGTATTTCTGTGACACTCTCCCACATATCAAACAAACCTGTGACAATTTGTGCTGCCCTTCTCTGCATACACTCAGTATCCCCCATTAATCCTTTCTGGTATGGGTCCCACACACTTGACCAATACTCTAGAATAGGTCACATAGTGATCTGTAAGCAATCTCTTTTGTAGACTAAAGGCAATTCTCCAGCATTCCACCAATAAACCAATGTCTACCACCTGCTTTACTCATGACTGAACCTATATGGATCATTCCACTTCACATACATACAAAATTTCACACCCTGGTATTTGTATGAGATAGCCAATTCCAACAATAACTCTTTGATATTATACTCATAGGATACTATGTTCTTTCATTTTGTGAAGTGCACAATTAACCTTTTTTGAACATTTAACGCAAGTTGCCAATATTTACACCACTCTGAAATCTTATCAATTTCTGAATGAATATTTATGCAGCTTCTTTTTGACAATATTTAATTATAGATAATTGCATCATCTGCAAAAAGTCAGATGGTACTAATAACATTGTCTGCTAGGTCATTATTATGCAACTTGAACAGCAAAGAACACAAAACACATCGCTGGGTCACACTAGATGTTACTTCTACATCTGACAATGACTCTACATCCAAAATAACATACTTGATACCCCACGTAATCATACTTTTGACAGTAACCATAGGTGTCATACTGAGCCAAAAGCTTTTCAAAAATTAAGAAATGCTGCATCAACCTGAATGCCATGATTCAAAGCTAGCTTTCAGTATGTCATTTGAGAAAAGTGTAAGTTGGTTTTCACATGATCAATTTCTTTCAGAATCCATGCTGGTTAGAATGGAAGAGGTCATTCTGTTTGAGACCTCTCATTATGTTGGGATCACAATATGTTATAAGATTCTACAACAAATCAATGTCAACGATATTAGACACTAGTTTTCTGGATGAGTTCCACTACCCTTCTCATAGACATGTGTGATCTGTGGTTTTTTCATGACGTGAGCACAATTTTTTGTTCAAGGCATCTACAATAGATTATAGTTAGAAGAAAGGCTAACTCAGCCACAAATTCAGTATAGAAGCTCATAGGGATTCCATCAGGACCTGGATGTTCAATTTTAATGATTTCAGTTTTTTCTCAACACCACCAACATTAATACTTATTTCATTCATCTTTTCAGTGGTACAAGGATTAAATTGGAATAGTTGCCCTGGGTTTTCCCTTGTAAAGGAACATTTGAAAATTGAGTTAAGCATTTCATCTTTTGCTGTGTTACCATCAGTTTCATTTCCTGTCTCATTTGCTAGGGACTGGACAATAACTTTGATGCCTCTAACAGCCTCTACATACAACCTGAATTTCTTTGGATTTCTTGAAATTTCATTTGACGATATTGTGTTATGGTAGTCACTGAAGGCATCATGCATTGCTCTTGACAGCCAAATGTGTTTCATTCAGGATCTCTCTATCTATAACCCCACATTTTGTTTTACACCTATTATGCAGTAATCTCTGTTTCTTTGGAAGTTTCTTTACTGTGACTATACACCATGGAGGTTCCCTCCCATTATGAACTGTTCTACTGGGTACATATCTACCCACGGCATGGTCAACTATTGCCTTAAACCTGAGCCAGTGTTCCTCTACATGCTTCTGCCCTGTGCTGAATGTTTCATGTTCCACAGTGAGATATGGCACTACCAATTTTTATCTGGTTTACTGAAAATATATATATTTCTGCATGTTTTAGTTGTCCTACATACTTTGGTAATTATAGTTGCCACAATCATGTCATGGTCACTGGTATGCTTTTCAAAGTGAATAACCTCAAAGAGGTCAGGTCTGTTTGTTGCCATGAGATCAAGTACATTTCCATCATGAGTGGGAAAGTCTCCATCGGTGATTATAGTATGATTAAGGAACTTACATACAAGTCAATTAAGACTTTCTCTAAAGTTTCTGTTACATCAGGAGGTGAGTCTGGTGGGCAATAGAAGGATCCAATTATTATTTTATGCCCCACCCTGATACCACGTCTTGCCCAAACAATCTCACATGCAGCTCCAATTTGTATCTCAATGGATTTGAGTTTCTTGTCCCTTGCATCAAATACACCACATCCATCCCCCATTTATCTATCCTTTTGATATGCACTTAAATTTTCCTCAAAATTCACACTGTTTTAAATTTCGGGTTTTAGACAGCTTTCTGTAGTATCTAGTATAATGTGAGCTGCTCTGCTTTTCAGGAGAACTTCAAACTCTGGCACTTTGTTATGAATGCTTCAGCAGTTAACCATTACAAATTTAATAAACTCACAGCTACTGTTGGAGTGTCTACTTCTTTTTCTGCAGCTTTACAACTCATAATAAGTCTTGGCCTCTTCAACTATTTCCTTCTATTTATCCTAGACCCTTACTTACATTGCAATACATACATTTATTAATATATAAAAGACAGCTTTGGAATTTTCCCTTGTGTGAGACCACAATGGGTCAATTTATAGTTCTAGATTAACATATTTTACTACTCACATCACTTCTTCTGCATAATCTTTCATTGATAGTATCAATATCTGTTTGTAAAGTGTATTGTGATGTATTTTGAAATTTCAAGCTCTCACAAGTGCCATGATAAACTAGTTCTGTTATTATCAATTGTATGCTTAAACTACATTGTGCTCATTTTAAAATTTTTGACAACAGTAAGCCTACTCTCATTCAGACCAATCTCTCTCTAATTTCATTGTACAGTTACATGAGAAATAGGTTAGTTTCAGAATATTTGGATGCGTACAAAACTATATTTTCGTAAGTTGGCAGTATGAGTGTTTTGGATACATAATTTAATTCTTAGCAAATCAGCATTTGTGGTTCACAATTCAGCCAAAGCATAACACCCCTGAATTTCAGTGTATATCAACACAAATAAACATGTGTTTATGAAATTTTCAGAACCTACTATTACCCTTTGCATAATATACAAGCAGTTTGTAACAAATTGACATTGTGATTTAGTTACCGTAGCAGATTTTCTAACTAACTAACATATTGTGTTATATCTACTTTTCCCTTAAAGAGGAGTAACCCTGCCTGTGATCTGCATTTATGATATATTAACTCTGTTTTCAAGTTTGCTAACAACTATACTTAACATCAAAATGTTTTAGGAAACTAGTAATTTTTACCACAGTTTTGCGTTGCCTTAATAGAAATCTCATTTTGTGTATCTGCTTCGATTCTTACAGGGAACTAACAACCTTGCAGCTCAACATATTAAAAGATAATCAGCAGGTTCAATTCAAAATTAGTTGTTCACTGACTTGTAATACATTGCACCAGTCACAATGCACCCCCACTGTGAATGCTGTCCTCAAACACAGGATGAGTTGGTTGACATTCATAAGCAGCTAGAAATCACTCTGACTACCGTTAAATAATTGGAAGCTGCTGCAAATAGGTGTGTTGGAAGAGATCCCGAGAGTCATGTACCTATGATACCTACACCAGAGGTACCTCACATACTCTCCTCTCCTGTGCATCCCATCTCCTCTGGTGAAAGTACAGGATCTGTCATTACCCATACACTTGACAACAAGCAGCATGTCAGTGGTAGATCTAGGCATCCTGTACTGGGTGGATGGCGAGCAGGGAGGACACAGGGCATTGTACCAATTCCCATGGCCAACAAGTCTGTGGTCCTGTCTTTCACTGAAACTGGAACTGAGCCAATGGGGCCCACTTCACCTGTTTTAGGGAAACCTGTTTTATAGAGCCAGGAGGAGACAACCAAAAAAGGGTAGGGGTCCCTTAATTTTCAGCGCCTCAAATATATGGTGAATGATGGTATCCCTTAGGGACAAGGCAGCAAGGGACACAAAAGGACACCAGGTGGACTCAGTGTGTATGACCAATGGACACTTTCAACATGTTCAAGAGGCTATTGCAGCAGACATTGAGGGAACAAGGTGCAATCAACTGCAGATTTTAGTGCATGTTGGAACAAATGAGGCCTGTTGTCTGGGTTCAGGTTAAGAAGACCAGTCTTGTGGGTAGAGTTTCAACAAAGTTCACAATGTGCAGCATGGTCCCCAGAACTGAATGTCACCCTTTATTTTTGAGTTCAGTGGAAGGACTGAACCAGAGACTTTAGTGGTTATGTGACAAGCTAGGCTATGAGTTCCTAGACTTCTGCCATAGGGTTGAGAACTGTAGGGTCCCCCTAAATGGGTCCAGGTGTGCATTACACCTCACAGGCTGCTACTCAGGCAGCTGACTGTGTGTGGGGTGCACGCAAGATTAGATTAGGCGACTCTACATGCAATACAGGTAACGATAGCTGTAGGAAACCAATATGTATCAGTGTAAGATCAAGAAAAAAAAAGCCTTCCATATGTGAGAGCATTAAAATCCTAATGGTAAACTGCTGAAGCATTCACAACAAAGTGCCAGAGCTTGGAGCACTCATGAAAAGCAGTGAAGTTCACATAATACTATATTGCCGATGATACAAGTGTAGCTATCACACCCAACAGACAATTAACTGGTGAAATTGTAAATGATGTTTTTCAGAAAATCATTAAGTGGTTCTCTGCAAATGGGCTCTCATTAAACTTTGACAAAACACAGTACATACAGTTCCACACAGTAATTGGAATGGTACCATTAATAAATATAGACTTCGATCAGAAATCGGTAGCTAAGGTAGAATATTCGAAATTTCTAGGTGTATGCATTGATGAGGGGTTGAACTGGAAAAACACACTGAAGATCTGCTGAAAAGTTTGAGTTCAGTTACTTATGCTATTAGGGTCATTGCAAATTTTGGCAATATACATCTCAGTAAATTAGCTCACCACGCCTATTTTCATTCACTGCTTTTGTATGGCATCATATTCCGGGGTAAGTCATCATTGAGTGAAAGAGTGTTCATTGCACAAAAGCGTGTAATCAGAATAATTGCTGGAGCTCATCCAAGATCATCCTGCAGACACTTATTTCACTGTAGCCTCACAAAATATATATATTCACTTATAAAATTTGTTATTAACAATCCAAACAAATTCAAAAGTAATAGCAGTGTACATGGCTACAACACTAGGAGAAAGGATGATCTTCACTACTCAAGGTTAAATCTAACTTTGGCTCAGAAGGGGATAAATTATGCCGCCACTAAAGTCTTTGGTCACTTACCTAATAGCATCAAAAGTCTGACAGATAGCCATATAGGATTTAAAAGGAAATAAAAAGAATTTCTCAATGTCAACTCCTTCTACTCATTAGATGAATTTTTGGATATAGTAAGTGGGTAATTTCCCCAACCCCCACAAAAAAAAAAAAAAATAAAAAAAAAATAAATAAATAAAAATAAAAAAAATAAAATAAAATAAAAAAAATAAAAAAATAAAAATAAAAATATTAAGTGTTATGTAATATTTTGTGTAATGTAATATTGTGTATAGACACCTTTTATTAACCTGACATGTTCCACATCATAACAAAGTGTCATATTCATGATCTATGGAACAAGTACTAATCTAATCTAATCCAATCTAATCTAATCTAATCCACGGAAAGCTGGTTGAAACTTGAACTTGATAGCAGTGAGAATTTTGGGGAAAACAGAAGTGTATATGAAAAGGATATGCAAATGGGAAATGGAAGTAGTGTATTTGTCAGACAAGAAACTCAAACTCACCGAGATAGAAACTGAAGGTGCCTGTGAGATTGTTTGGGTAAGACTCGGTATCAAAGGTTGGCATACATTGATACTTAGAGCCTTCTGTCACCTATCACACTTGTATCCTGATGTAACCAAAAACTACAGAGAAAATCTCAGTTCACTTGTACATAAGTTCACTGATAATACTGGCAGTGGAGACTTTAATCTTCCAGCAGTTAATTGAGAAAATAATAGTTTTGTTAGTGGTGGGCATGATAAGACATCCTGCAAAACTTTACTAAATGCCTCCTCTAAAAACTCCTTACAGCACGTAGTTTAGAACACCACTCATGACGGAAATATATTTGATCTCATGGCAACAAATAGACCTGAAGTCTTTGAGAATGTCCACATCAAAACTGGTATCAGTAATCATGACACTGTTGTGGCAACAATTATTACCAAAGTATGTAGGACAACTAAAACAAGCAGAAAGATATGTATGTTCAGTGAACTACATAAAAAGCCAGCTGTGTCTATAGATAGAGAGGTGCTGAATGAAACACATTTGGCAGTCAAGAGCAATGCATGATGCCTTCAATGACTACCATAACACAATAGTCAAGTGACATTTCGAGAACTCCAAAGTAATTCTGGTTGTATGTAAAGGTTGTTAGTAGCACCAAAGTTAGCGTACAGTCCCTAGCAAATAAGATAGAAACTGAAATTGATGGTAACACAGCAAAAAATGAAATGCTTAACTCCATTTTCAAATGTTCCCATACAAAGAATTGTACCACTGAAAAGACAAGGGAAATAATTGTTAGTGTTGGTGGTGTTGAGAAAGAACTCAAATTGTTAAAACTAAACAAATCTCCAGGGCCTTATGGAATCCCTGTCAGAGTCTATCCTGAATTTGCAGGTGAGTTAGCCCCTCTTCTAATTCTAATCTATTGTAGATCCCTTGATCGAAAAATTGCACTCAGTTCAAGGAAAATGCACAGGTCACACCTGTCTATGAGAAGGGTAGTGGAACTGATCCAGAAAATTACTGTCCGATATCCTTGACACTGATTTGTTTTAGAATCTTAGAACATATTTTCAGCTCCAACATAATGAGATATCTCAAACAGAACAACCTCCTGAATTCCAACCAGCATGAATTAAAAAAAAAAATCATCATATAAAACCCAAATTTCACATTTCTCAAATGACTACTGAAAGCTAGCTTTGGATCAAGGCATTCAGGTTGCTGTAGTATTTCTTGATTTTCGAAAAGCATTTGACTCTGTACCAGACCTATGCTTAATGTCAAAGGTACAATCACATCAGGCATCAAGTGAAATTTGTGACCGAATTGAGGACTTTTTGGTAGGGACAATGCAGCATGTTATCTTTTATGGAGAGGCATTGTCAGATGTAGAAGTAACTTCTGGAGTCACCTAGGGAAGTGTGTTGGGACTGTTGCTGTTCATGTTGTTTATTAATGACCTGGCAGACAATATCATTTGGCTAACGGTCACCAAAGTTAAGCACTGTTGGGCTGGGCTAGTACC
This sequence comes from Schistocerca serialis cubense, assembly GCF_023864345.2. Taxonomy (NCBI): domain Eukaryota; kingdom Metazoa; phylum Arthropoda; class Insecta; order Orthoptera; family Acrididae; genus Schistocerca; species Schistocerca serialis. The sequence continues at coordinate 413,403,382 of NC_064641.1, read as the reverse complement.
TGGATGGGGGACCATCTGTTCTGCCAAGTTCTGTTGGCAAGTGGGGTGCACTCAGCCCTTGTGAGGCAAACTGAGGAGCTACTTGATTGAGAAGTAGCAACTCTGGTCTCAGAAACTGACATATGGCCAGGAGAGCAGTGTGATGACCACATGCCCCTCCATATCTGTATCTGGTGACCCCTACGGGGTGAGGATGACACAGCAGCCGGTTGGTACCATTGGACCTTCCTTCATGGCCTGTTTGGGAGAAGTTAGTTTAGACAATATCATTAGTAATCTCAGGCTTTTTGCAGATGATACAGTTATCTATAATGAAGTACTGTCTGAAAGCAGCTGCATAAATATTCACTCAGAAATTGATGGATTTCAAAGTGAAGTAAAAATTGACATCTTTCATTAAATGTTCAAAAATTTAAAATTCTGCACTTCACACAACAAAAAAACATAGTATCCTATGACTGTATCATCAAACAGTCACTATTTGAATTAGCCAACTCATACAAATTCCTGGGTGTAACACTTTGTAGGGATACAAAAAGTAATGATCACATAGGTTGAGTCATGGGTAAAGCAGGCGGTAGACTTTGGATCATTGATAGAGTAGTGGGGAAGTTCAGTCACACTACAAAAGAGATTGCTTACAAGTCACTCGTACAATCAGTTCTAGAATATTTCTGTAGTGTATGGGACCCACACCAGATAGGACTAACTGGGCATATTGAACATATACAGAGAGAGGCAGCACAAATGGTCACAGGTTTGTTTAATACATGGGAGAGTATCACCGTGATACTGAAGAAACTAAACTGACAGACTCTTGATGACAGATGTAAATTATTCTGAGAAAGTCTATTAGCAAATTTTCACGAACTAGCTTTAAATTGTTACTCTAGTGATATACTGCAACCCCATAAATATCACTCCCAGAGGGATTGTAAAGATAACATTACAATAATTACTGCATTCACACAGGCACTCAAACATTCTTCCTACACTCCATACATGCATAGAAAAGGCAGAAACCCTAATAAGTGGTATAATGGGACATACCCTCTGCCAAGCACCTCACAGTAGTTTGCAGAGTATAGATGTATCCCATCTTCTGAGAGCCTCCTATGACTCCATCCTTCTATCCAGTTTTCAGTTGACCACAGGTATTTCTGCGTCATTCATCCACGCAACGTTTCTAGCCCACATTGGCCTAGATGATTCCACAATCATCCTAACAGGCTGATCTTTGGCATGCAATTGATGATTGTATCTCATCCTCCATCTCTCCCTTCCACAAATTGGGCAAATGATTCTCCTGAGTATCCTTCTCTTGAATGCATCCAGTGATTGATTCAGCATCTTTTGCTGCTAGAGTCAGGGTTCCAGAGGCATATGTAAGCAATGGTCTGATCAATATTTTATAGATAGTATGGCAGTTTTAGTAAGGGGCCTAGAAGATAGAAGCTTTGTTATGGCAAAATAAGCTTTATTAGCAGCAATTAACCTCTGCTTTATTTTGTACAAGATATCATTTAGACTGGTTACAATCAAATCCAGATATTTCAAGGTCCAAATCTTTCAATGGTATAACTACCCATCATTATTTCGGATGGTATGTTCTCCCCGTGCACTTTCTCAGCAGTTAGGTATTTTGTTTTTTGCTAATTGATATTTTGTCCTAAATTCCTGCCAGTCTATTAAAGTGCAGTGAATGTCTCTTCCATTATCATCAAAGTTCTTCCTATGTCATCCTGATAGTCCAGTATCTGCACAGATTTATGAAAAATCATTTTCCTACTCAAGATATTTGCTTCTCTCATCACTCTCTACAAGATGGCGCTGAATAAAAGGTACACCAGTGCATAACCTTGCCATACTCCATTTTTAATTTCCAAAGTACTGGACAACATTCCTCCAGTTTTTACGCTACTCTGTGTTCCTCTAATTGTCATCCTTACTATCCTTATCAGTTTTTTGGAATATCCAATTCACCTACAGCTTGATATATCAACTCTGTGTCTCTACTATCATACATTGCTTTAAAATCAATACAAAGATGATATGGTCCAATCCCATATTCCTTTGTTTTCTCCAGAAATTGCCTTTGAGTAAATACCTAGCAATAGTTGACTTATTGGGGATAAATCCACATTAGTGCAGCCCCATTTCTCTCTGTATTATTGGAAGGAATCTATCATACAGTATGTTAGAGAGGATTTCATATCCCAGATTAAGCAGTGTTATCCCTCTGTAGTTACCACACATTCCATTCAGTCTATACATGTGTGTGTGTGTGTGTGTGTGTGTGTGTGTGTGTGTGTGTGTGTGTGTCTATCGACCTGCCAGCACTTTCGTGTGCAGATGTTATTGCAACTCTGTTAACTGTTAGGATGGAAAGGAGATTTACTGTAGCTGAACTATGCGATATGAATTTAATTTATGGCGAGGCTAAAGGTGTTGCGAGGGCAGCTGTATGAATTTATCGGAACACTTCCCACGATGACGACTTCCTGCACGAAAGACATTTGCTGCTGTGCACCAAAAGTTTGTGTCATTGTAATTCTCTACTTGTATGCGATAATTATGCATTTACATTTTAATAAAGTACAGTAGTTATCTGTACCTTTGTAAATTTTCGTCTGTATGCGAAATGTATCTTCTGTTCTGATATGCTTTCCGTTTTTCTTACATCATGACAGAATACAACTGACAAGTACGTATTTAATTTCCTTAGATTGAGAGATACTGGCTCTTTACTGCTGCACGCAGAAGGCAGACGCCCACATCACGTCGATCGTACATTGGAAGCTGGGGAAATAATTCTGGACTGCATCCAGGAGGATCCTTCTCAGAGTACTAGAAGCATCGCCCACCACACGTGTATATCGCACACTGTCATTCATCGCACTATGCAAGAGGAGCATCTGCAGCCTTACCACAATCAACGTGTACAAGCATTGGAAGAACAAGATTTCCCTCCACGACGTGAATTCTCAGAGTGGTTTTTGTTACACAGTGCACAGCATGATTTTGTCAACAAAATACTCGTCACAGATGAAGCGCGTTTCACTTGCGATGGAATAACTAATTTCCATAACATGCACACGTGGAGTGTACACAATCCTCACCACATAGTGGCAACACATTTTCAGCGACGATTTTCCGTAAATGTGTGGGCGGGTATGCTCGATAATTACATTATTGGGCCCTATGTTTTACCTGCACGTTTGACTGGTAACTATTACCGAACGATTCTAGATGAAAAATTGTTACCAATGATGTTGGAAGACATTCCATTAGGCATACGTTATAACATATGGTTCCTGCACGATGGTGCTCCACCCCACATTGGTCACAGAGTACACAGATTTTTGGATAGTCGATTTCCAGGACGATGGATCGGGCGTTCGGGTCCACGTCTATGGTCACCACGCAGCCCTGATTTAAATCCACTGGATTTTTACTTTTGGGACCATATGAAGGAACTTGTTTATGCTGAGCCAGTAAATAATGTGGACGAATTGACGCAGAAGATTTTAGATGCTGCCAATACCATAAAGGCCAATGCGCATGTGTGTGAACGAGTGCGACGAAACTGGGATCGCCAAAATGAAGCATGTGTAGAAGTGAATGGTGGTCAAATGGTTCAAATGGCTCTGATCACTATGCGACTTAACTTCTGAGGTCATTAGTCACCTAGAACCTAGAACTAATTAAACCTAACCTAAGGACATCACACACATCCATGCCCGAGGCAGGATTCGAACCTGCGACCGTAGCTGTCTCGTGGTTCCGGACTGAAGCGCCAAGAACCGCACGGCCACCATGGCCGGCTGTTGAACAACACACTCTACAGTTTTGTGTAGACACACACACACACACACACACACACACACACACACACACACACACACACACACACACACTCCCTCTTTCTATGTTTGTTTGAGGTATTTCCTCTCTTCTTCTTCTCATACTAGATGAACCAGTTTCAGGATGTTCCTTGACAGTTCAGAGCTTCTTGTTGAAAGTTCTGCTGGAATGTCAGCCATTCCTGCTGCCTTGTTGTTATTTTCCTCATTGCAGTTCTCACCTCTTCTAAGTTAGGTGGATCCATGCTGTTTTCTGGGTCCTCTTCCTCCTGTATTTCTGTTGGGTTCCTTGGTACAACAGGTCTCGGAATAAGGAGTTTATCAAAGTAGCAATGCTATATCTCACTTACAATTTCACCCCTCTCATCTTTTATTAAACTTGTTGTGCCCCTGAAACATTTCTGTGCCTTACTTACCTCTCTCTAAAAATTTCCTTGCCTCATTTGCACTTCTCAGAAGCTCCATTTCTTCAATATTTGCCTTCATCCACTCCCTCCTTTACCTTTGATGGGTCCTTTTCGAATTCTCTGTTTTCATTTATATTCTTCCATTATTTTCCTGGTACAATTTGGTTGTAATGTTTCTTCTGTATGTTTCATTTTTTTTTTTTCATTTGTTACTGTTTCACAAACCATGAGGTTCCTGTTTGTCTTACATTGTTCTCAATTATCTTCCTTGCTGCTATTTCCACTGTCTTTTTTATGCCTTCGTGTTGATCTTCAATGCTGTTACATTCTCCATCATTTTCAAAAGCCTGAATTATTCTCTCCTGGTGTAATTCCCTTGCTGCCTCTGGTTCTAAAGCTGTGATGTCATATTACTGTGTCCTGGGCCAGGTTCCTTTTGCTGAATTTGATATTCTTGCCCCCATCCATGCCAAAACTAGGAAGTGATCCATGTCTATATTTGGACCTTTTAAGCTCCTTACATCCAATAAGTCTAACTTGTGTCTTGCATCAATTAGAACATGGACAATGTGATTTATTGCAATTCCATCTGATGCTGTCCATGTTCCCTTATGTACCAGGTGATCAAAATGTCAGTATAAGTTTGAAAACTGAATAAATCACGGAATAATGTAGACAGAGAGGTACAAATTGACACACATGCTTCGAATGACATGGGGTTTTATTAGAACCAAAAAAATACAAAAGTTCAAAAAATGTCCGACAGATGGCGCTTCATCTGATCAGAATAGCAATAATTAGCCTAACAAAGTAAGACAAAGCAAAGATGATGTTCTTTACAGGAAATGCTCAATATGTCCAACATCATTCCTCAACAATAGCTGTAGTCGAGGAATTATGTTGTGAACAGCACTGTAAAGCATGTCCGGAGTAATGGTGAGGCATTGGCGTCGGACGTTGTCTTTCAGCATCCCTAGAAATGTCGGTCGATCACGATACATTTGCAACTTCAGGTAACCCCAAAGCCAATAATTGCATAGACTGAGGTCTGGGGACCTGGGAGGCCAAGCATGACGAAAGTGGCAGCTCGGCACACGATCATCACCAAACAACACGCGCAATAGTATGGGGTGGTTCTAACAAAACCCCGTATCATTCCAAGCATGTGTGTCAATTTTTACATCTCTATCTTCATTATTTCGTGGTTTATTAAGTTTTCAAATTTATACTGACTTTTTGATCATCCGGTAGTTCCTTGTGTGTGAACAACATGGAGCCCACCGCCATGTGTCTACATGTTCAAATATTATCAACCTTGTCCCATTGTCATTACCTAGAGTGTGTTTACTATAGATACTGCCTATTAATCTATAGATCTGTTCTCTTCCCACCACAGTGCTTAGGTCTCCAGCTGCTATTTTTATATCATGCCCTCGCCATTCATCATATGATCTTTCCAGAGATTCATTGAGAGCTTCTTTGTCCTCATTCTCAGATTCTTCAGTATGTGTGTGGGCGTTAATTATGGAGCAACTGAGGAATTTCCCTTTTAGTCTACATGTTGATAGTCTTGGGTTTACAGGTTTCAATCCTGTTACTAAGCGCTTTAGTTCATGATGCACCACAAATCTTGTCCTGAACCAATGGCTCCTTTTGTTACAACTATAAAATATGTTTGTTTCATTATTTTCTAGGATTCCATTCCCAGCCCATATTACTACTTGTAATGCTAAGATGCTCTGCTTCAGGTTCGGTATTTGGTCTACCTTTACTTTCGGGGCTCCTGGGTTCTATAGTGATCTCACTTTCCAAGTACCGACGAATAAATCCGATTTAACTTTATATTATTTTTATTTCTTTTCTTACTGTTCTTGTCTCTATCATTTTTTGCCCATCCTCCATAACCCTTCCATGCAAAGTTGATTATCCTTTATTTATCTGGATTTTCTTTGTTGAAGTTTCATACCAGGCTATTTTTTTTACAGACTGTGCTGTCAACACTACATCCAATCTCTATCAGAGGATGGGTAACTTTTATTCAGGGTTTTCTTCCCTTAGCCTTTGGAGATGCAACTGTTGGCCACAAGGCAGGAGTTTGATAGTTTTAGTCCGCTCAGGTGTTTTATTTCCCCAGTGTACACCACATCTGCTGAACATCGCCACCTGGGGAGGCACCCAATGGGAGACTAGCAACTCTGGCACTTCTTTGCAAATACTTTGGTTAACTATTAGCATTTTAATACTCTCACTTATGGCAGGCCTCTCTTTTAATTTTACACTGATACTTCTGGCTTTGAATGGAGAGTCAACTAATCTAAAAAGCCATAGTGTGCTCCCCACACACAGTCAGCTATCTGAGTAGTAGCCCCTGATGTGTAGTGCACACCTGACCCATTTAGGGGGACCCTACAGTTTTCAATTATATAGTGCAAGTCCAGGAAGTTGCAGTGCAGCTTGTCACAGAACCTTCAAAGTCTCTGATTCAGGCCTTCCACTCAACTCAGAATCAAAAGGTCACAATCACTTCTGGTGACAATGCTGCAAATTATGAGCTTCATTGAAATTCCCTGTACAAGTCTGGTCTTCTCAACCTGAGCCCATATGATGGGCATCATTTTTTCCGATGTGCACCACAATCTGCAGTTGGTTGCACCCTGTTCTCTCTATGCCTGCCACAATAGCCTCTTCAACATGTTGACTGAGTCCCCAGACATAAACACTGAGTAAACCATGTGCCCTTTCCTGTCCCTTGCTGCCATTTCCCTAAGGAGTACCATCATTCACCATACATTTGAACTGCCAATGATTAATGGACCCTACCCTTTTGCATTTGCTGCCTCTTGACACCAGACAAAACAAGTTTCCTCAAAATAGGTGAAGTGATTTGCACTGGCCCAGTTTCAGTCCCAGTGAAAGACACCACCTCATACTTGTTGGTTAGGGAGATCAGTACAACACACTAAGTCCTCCCTGTCCCCATCTATCCTGTACAGAATGCCTGGAACCACCAGTGACACACACCACTCACAGTCAAGTGAACAAGTTAAATCACAGATCCCATAATTTCTGCAGAGAAGACAGGATCCAGATGAGCAGATACAAACCAGTACCACAGGTACAAGACTCTCGGGAACTCTTCCAACACAACAACCCAATACAACAACTCACAGTAGCTGCCAATTGTTTGACAGGGCAATTTCCAGCTGCTTACAAACATCAGCCAACTCATTTTGTGTTCAAGAATAGCTTTCACAGTGGGGCTGCATTTTATCTTGAGCAATGTGTTACAGGGCAGTGAACAAATAACTTTAAATTAAGCCTGTATATTATCTCTCAATCCATTGAGCTAAAAAGCTGCTACTTCCCTATAAGAATTGAACAAATACACAAAATGAAATTTCTATTCTGTAACAGAAAAACCTGAGGTAAAAATCAGTAGTTTCCTAAAACATTTTTGAGTTAGGAAACTCAAAAACAGAGTTAATTTATATTAAATGTAAATAATACAGAGGGCTACTCTTCTTTAAGGAAAAACTAGAAGTAACTACAAATTAGATTATGTGTAGGACAACAGTAGCTTCCATTAATTCTCAAAAATGCAAATTTATTTGCATTGATGTACAATGAATTTTGGGGATGATCTACTCTTTGGTAGTAGCTGTCATCCATAAACACTGATGTGTTACGAATAAGTTATGTATCCAACACATTCATATCAGTAACTTATGAAAACATAGTTTTATAAGCATCCAAAAATTTTGAAAAATAACCTATTCTCATACAACTATACAATGCAATTAGAGAATGATTAATCCGTACATCAAGAGAAGATATCACAAAGAATTAAAAAAAAGTGTTACCTTAGGCACTGGTTCAAAGATTGATCAATTGTTATGTACTCATATCACTGAAATGATTGAAGATACAGTATTTTGTCACGAAGTGTGCACATCTATTAGTATAAAAGCAGCAAAGTAGTACCAAACAAATGTATAGGCCAGCTGTTCACTCCATAAAATTCTCTATAAGTGTTTTGGCATCATGTCGTCCTGGACCAAGGTAACCTCATTACAAAAAGGCTTACTTGAGCAATAATGTGCTGTTTGTATACTCCGAAAAACTGGACTGGACACTTAGTATGTAATGTACTTCAGAGTTACAAAGTACCCAGGAACTTTTCCTGTAGGTGATTTGACAAGCATGAAATTCAACTTGCATAAAAAATGAACATCATTTAATTTTTAAAGTTCACAATCTACCCCTGGCAGTTAATAAGTGGAAACATCATAAAAACATTTTGCAACTCATGTAAAAATGGTTACTCTTTTAAAATAAATCAGATCAGACAAAATTAATTGAAATTTAATTTATTCATCTCATCTCTGGGCTTTGAACAATAATATATTAACATCAAAACATTATAGAAATATCCACATAAAAATTAGTAGGAATTAACATATTGTCAGCCTATATAGTGTCAGGACTGGACAAATTGACCAAGAGCACAATGTTATCACCTTGGCATTCACCTTAAGAGATTTAGGAATACCTAAACAAAGATGACTGACTGACTGAGAGCAGAGGGATTTGAAATCCTAGCCTCCCAAATTCAAGTCAAGTCCAGTGTCATAAACATGTAGGAAGTACGTACTTGTGCTGAATAAATTACACATTCACAACTACACTGAAACAGTTATTTAACTTTCAATAACTACAAACGAACACCACCTGCACTCAACTTTGTTCACAGACAAACATTACTTTTCAGACTCACTTCTGGAAGAAGCTGCAGATGCAATGTACCTGAAACAGGCAAAACAGCACAAGAAAGTTTACATGAATACACTCTTTGAAATTCTGAAGGTAGCAGGGACAAAATACAAGGAGTGAAAGGCTATTACAACTTATACAGGAACCAGACAGCAGTTATAAGAGTCAAGCATTGGTTGAGAAGGGAGTGAGGTAGGATTGCAGCCTATCTCCAATGTTACTCCAATCTGTACAGTACATATAGTGAGCTGTGAAGGGAAGCAATGAGAAATTTGGAAAAGGGAATTAAAACTCAGGAAAAAGAAATAAATGTTCTGAGGTTTGCTGACAACACTGTCATTCTGTCAGAGACAGCAACGGACCATGAAGAGCAATGGAATGCCAGTGTCGTGAAAAGAGGATACAAGGTAAACATTAACAAAAGGAAAAGAAGGCTACTAGAATGATGCCAAATTAAATAAGTTGATGCTGGGGACATTAGATTAGGAAATGTGACAGTAAAAGTAGTAAAGAAGTTTTGCTATTTTGACAGTAAAATAATTGATTATGACCAAAGTAGAGAGGATATGAAATTAGTCTGACAATGACAAGAAAAATTTAAGTTAAGTGTTATCTGAAGGTATTTGGAGTCTAGCCATGTGTGGAAGTAAAACATGGATGATAAACAGTTTACACAAGAAGAGAAAATAGAACCTTTTCAAATACCACAGATTAGACAGGTAGATGGTGTGACTAATACTGAGGTACTGAATAGAATTGTGGGACAACTTGACTAAAAGAAGGTATTACTTGAGTACTGAAAGGGGGAGGGGGTGCAGGAGGGAGGGGGGGGGGGGGAGAGGGAGAAAGGGAGGGGGGAGGGGGGAGAGGGAGAGAGAGAGAGAGAGAGAGAGAGAGAGAGAGAGAGAGAGAGAGAGAGTGTGTGTGTGTGTGTGTGTGTGTGTGTGTGTGTGTGTGTGAGAGAGAGAGAGAGAGAGAGGTGTAACATCATTGAAAGAGAACAAGAGATGCAAACTACACTCCTGGAAATGGAAAAAAGAACACATTGACACCGGTGTGTCAGACCCACCATACTTGCTCCGGACACTGCGAGAGGGCTGTACAAGCAATGATCACACGCACGGCACAGTGGACACACCAGGAACCGCGGTGTTGGCCGTCGAATGGCGCTAGCTGCGCAGCATTTGTGCACCGCCGCCGTCAGTGTCAGCCAGTTTGCCGTGGCATACGGAGCTCCATCGCAGTCTTTAACACTGGTAGCATGCCGCGACAGCGTGGACGTGAACCGTATGTGCAGTTGACGGACTTTGAGCGAGGGCGTATAGTGGGCATGTGGGAGGCCGGGTGGACGTACCGCCGAATTGCTCAACACGTGGGGCATGAGGTCTCCACAGTACATCAATGTTGTCGCCAGTGGTCGGCGGAAGGTGCACGTGCCCGTCGACCTGGGACCGGACCGCAGCGACGCACGGATGCACGCGAAGACCGTAGGATCCTACGCAGTGCCGTAGGGGACCGCACCGCCACTTCCCAGCAAATTAGGGACACTGTTGCTCCTGGGGTATCGGCGAGGACCATTCGCAACCGTCTCCATGAAGCTGGGCTACGGTCCCGCACACCGTTAGGCCGTCTTCCGCTCACGCCCCAACATCGTGCAGCCCGCCTCCAGTGGTGTCGCGACAGGCGTGAATGGAGGGACGAATGGAGACGTGTCGTCTTCAGCGATGAGAGTCGCTTCTGCCTTGGTGCCAATGATGGTCGTATGCGTGTTTGGCGCCGTGCAGGTGAGCGCCACAATCAGGACTGCATACGACCGAGGCACACAGGGCCAACACCCGGCATCATGGTGTGGGGAGCGATCTCCTACACTGGCCGTACACCACTGGTGATCGTCGAGGGGATACTGAATAGTGCACGGTACATTCAAACCGTCATCGAACCCATCGTTCTACCATTCCTAGACCGGCAAGGGAACTTGCTGTTGCAACAGGACAATGCACGTCCGCATGTATCCCGTGCCACCCAACGTGCTCTATAAGGTGTAAGTCAACTACCCTGGCCAGCAAGATCTCCGGATCTGTCCCCCATTGAGCATGTTTGGGACTGGATGAAGCGTCGTCTCACGCGGTCTGCACGTCCAGCACGAACGCTGGTCCAACTGAGGCGCCAGGTGGAAATGGCATGGCAAGCCGTTCCACAGGACTACATCCAGCATCTCTACGATCGTCTCCATGGGAGAATAGCAGCCTGCATTGCTGCGAAAGGTGGATATACACTGTACTAGTGCCGACATTGTGCATGCTCTGTTGCCTGTGTCTATGTGCCTGTGGTTCTGTCAGTGAGATCATGTGATGTATCTGACCCCAGGAATGTGTCAATAAAGTTTCCCCTTCCTGGGACAATGAATTCACGGTGTTCTTATTTCAATTTCCAGGAGTGTATAAGCAAATTCAAGAGGATGTAGATTGCAGCAGTTATTCCGAGATGAAGCGACTTTCACAGGATAGAATAGCTTTGAGAACTGCATCAAGCCAGTCTTCATACTGTAGACCACAAATACAACAAAAGCACACAGTAATATAGTAGGTCTGTTATATGTACATACTCAGCAAATATTGTAAGGAATTAGAATTAGCATGAACCAACGTACTTACTGAATGTGTTTAAATATATATGTAGAAATATCAGCAAAATCTAACCAGACAAGCACAGAAGCAATGATAAAGGTGAGACATGTGATAGTAATCTGTAGACAATTGCATTTATCCCCTGAGGCTGTGCTACAGTTCAGTGTGCCACAACAATATAACTTAAAACAAATAAAAATTGTGATGTTTTATTCCGTCTGTGTTCTCTTTAGAATGTCTTCTCACAGCAAAAGAAAGGTGTATTGAAAGTAGACCATCTTTGCTACTTCATCTATTTGTCAGAAGAGGCACTATTTCTGTCCATAGAGAAGTTCCTAATTTTCCTTCAGTCTGAGCTGATACTGAAATTTAAATCAATTATATAAATACAAACACATTTGATGATCTTTTCAAACAATCTATAAAGGGCAAATTCAGAGGGTATCTCAGGTACTGAAGCTTTAGAAGGAAATGGTTAGATGTATGGATACTATGCAGTACAAAGTGACCAACTGTTTTAGAAATAAAGTTTTATTGGTTCTGTCACTATACATATATACAATAATATTTGGAGGAAAATTATTTAAGGAGAACCATTTTAGTCACACAATACAGGAAACAAAGATTATTTTGTTCTTCCCACAAGAAGCACACTAAATGAAATTATACTATTAATCTCCACAAAAATTCAACAAATTCATACAAAAAGTTCAGTATCAATCTACATCCTTAAAATGAAGGTTACATGATATTCTCTGGGAGAAATGTTGCTCTTCAGCAGATGAATACTTTCAGGATTAACAGATGACTTTAGAAAGCTATGAGTTACTAATTTACTAATATTTTGTGGATCTCATCATGAAGTCAAGCCCTCAGGAGTATATTCTTGAGTGCTGTGATAGTGTGCACTCCCCCCCCCCCCCCACCTAAAAATCTTGGTTGTGGTGACTCATCTACAGAGTAGCCTGAGGTCTAAGTTTGATTGAAATGTGTGATTATGGTTGTGAATTAAGAAAGCCAACAAATTTTGAAAAACAAGGCCACAGTAACAGATCAATCTGGAGGTAGCCCCATGTCTATGTTCACCACTGCAAAGTTTCCTATGTATTTACAATACGCCAATACAACTTATGGTTCAGCTATTTCCAGTTTTAGTATGAATCCTTCTTAGTTAACATTCACTCCATGTTTAATATAGTCTTCTTCATACATAACAAAAACAACAAGGTACACTCAAATATTATGAATATTACATAAATGACGGAAAGCAAAATCAAAGTTGATATTACTGGTTGACTCGTGAATTATGTTCACGCTGAAAAAGCTATGATGGTAAAAGAAGTCTGGGACAAATTACAAAGTGCATTTGAGGATGGAGGTCTTACAAGAAAAGTAGGATTATTTGTCAGTTAATTAACACTCAGCTGAAAAAATGCGAGAGTGTAGACGAATATCACTGACATGTGGGTAGGGACACTACTGTTGGCAGGACATCATTTTCACTTTAACACTGTTACTGTGATCGGTATACCTGAGCTTTCCAGCCTCATAATCGTAGGTGCAGAGGATGAAAAGAGTACTTCAAGCTGTCAAGTATTGGAGAAGGAAACTGCATCTGCTCTTTATTCAAAAAACAAATGGAAGAAATCAGTGAGCTGCCATAGATGTCAGAACAAGTAGCATATTGCATCTCAGTGCAGACAAAAAGTAAACCCAATGTCAGACACACAGCAAAAGAGGTATGTTGCTGATATCCCAGAGAGAAGGACCAATAACAAAGGTAAGCCACTCCCATGTTTCTATTCTTTTGGAGATGTGGGTAATTGTCAACTGGAATGGATTTTGGACTCAGGTGCATTTTGCATATTGTTAAAGACAAATCTCTTCTTTATGATGTTAAAGATAAGACTCATTTGGGAATATCTACCGTTGATGGCAGCAAGCTCCAATGTCATTTGGCTGGGAAACTAAACCTACATGTAAGTGTAAATTGTTAACCCACTATTGTTACAGCACATGAAGTTCATTATGTAAAAAAATGTTGCAACTAACCTACTGACTGCAGAGGAAATTGTCAAGAAGGGAAATACAGTCACTTTTGAGATGCATGGAGCAAGAGTTGTTGTTGTTGTTGTTGTCTTCAGTCCTGAGACTGGTTTGATGCAGCTCTCCATGCTATTCTATCCTGTGCAAGCTGCTTCATCTCCCAGTACTTACTGCAACCTGCATCCTTCTGAATCTGCTTAGTGTATTCATCTCTTGGTCTCCCTCTAAAATTTTTACACTCCATGCTGCCCTCCAATGCTAAATTTGAGATCCCTGGATGTCTCAGAACATGTCCTACCAACCGGTCCCTTCTTCTTGTCAAGTTGTGCCACAAACTCCTCTTCTCCCCAATTCTATACAATGCCTCCTCATTAGTTATGTGATCTACCTATCTAATCTTCAACATTCTTCTGTAGCACCACATTTCAAAAGCTATTCTCTTCTTGTCCAAACTATTTATCGTCCATGTTTCACTTCCATACATGGCTACACTCCATACAAATACTTTCAGAAACGACTTCCTGACACTTAAATCTATACTCGAAGTTAACAAATTTCTCTTCTTCAGAAATGCTTTCCTTGCCATTGCCAGTCAACATTTTATATCCTCTCTACTTCGACCATCATCAGTTATTTTGCTCCCCAAATAGCAAAACTCCTTTATTACTTTAAGTGTCTCATTTCCTAATCTAATTCCTTCAGTATCACCCAACTTAATTCGACTATGGAGCAAGAGTAATCAATGAAAATGGTGATGATGTAACTACGTCAAGTAACAAAAGGGGTATTTTTAAATTGGTTTGGTTTGTGCGGCACTCAACTGTGCAGTCATCAGCACCCATACAAAGTTCCAATTTTGACACAGTCCAATTTTTACACAACGCACTCTCACCACTGTCATGAATAATGATGATGAGGATAACACAAACACCCAGTCCCCAATAGAGAAAATCACCAACCCGGCCAGAAATTCAACCCAGGACCCCTTGATCAAGAGCAGCAATAACAGTCACTATACCACAAACTGCAGGTGTACTTTTAAGCTGGATACCATTGACAGTAAACCTAGGAATGTTAGTCATTCAGTATACTTAGCAGAAAGTTTTTTATGGCACCACAGACTTGGACACCAAAATAGAAAGAGTCTGTCTTTAACGAAGGATATGGTAAAGGGAATACAGAATTATAGTGTATCCAATGTCCCTTTTCAAATATGAATAAAAGGAAAACAATTGCAGCTGCTTTTTAAGACTAGTACAAGTAAATCTGCAGTGGTCTTTCAGTTAATCCATACAGATGTATGTGGCCTAATGGAGTGTGAATCCATAGGTGAGAGTTGTTATTTTCTTCCACTTATTGATGATTATTCACGATGTACTCATGTTTATTTTCTTCGTTCCAAAGACCAAGTGAGTGACACTTTTGAGGAATATCGTAATATGGTCGGAAGGTGGATGGGAAAGGAGATTAAGATCATCAGGTCTGGTAACAGGAGTGAACATATTAACCGGAAATTGAAGACACTTCTGGCAAAAATGGTAATCAGGCATCAAACTACCACAAGGTACAGCCTATCTCGAAATTGGGTTGCTTAGAGGGCTAATAGGACCATTGTCAAAAAAAGCAAGGAGCATGATAACTGATGCTGGATTATGAAAAGATTTTTGTGCAGAGGAGGTACCAACGACCATATATTTGAACAATAGATCACCTACCAAACCATTAAGGAATGGAACCCCCTATGAGATATTGGCAGGAAACCTGACCTAAGCAACATAAGGGTTTTTGGGTGTGATGCAATGGCATACATTCCTAAACAGCTGAGAGGAAAATGGGACCCAAAAGCTAAAAAGTATATTTTTGTATATTATTGTGAGGATTCAAAGGGCTACAGATAAATGGATCCATTGAGTAAAAGGATAGTTGCACACAAAAATGTAGTATTCTTTGAAAGTAGGGAGGACTCTGAAGAGGACAAGACTACCAAGTTCCAAGAGTGAAACCTTATGTGAAGAAAGAGAAAGTGAAGAACAGGAAGAGCACAGTCAAACGTAAATGGAGATTATTTACGATCAATGAGTTTGAGGATGAACAAAATGAAGAGAACAATGTAAGGTACTCTTCTTGCATACCAAAACCTGCGACAACGTTCCCTGCTTTCTCTCTATGTTGATTGTCCTCAGTGTCGATGTAACGGCTGAAAAAATAGGGGGTGGGCATGCAACTCTTTTACTTTCACTGTTTACAACCCCCCAATAATACACAGTTATATGGCCAGTGCACTATTGTTTAACCTTCAATAAACCTCATTTATATGTTCAGGCGAACATCCACATACTGCTACAATAGTTTAGTTTACTGTTGAACATCTATGAGCAGTAAAAGCGTAACCACATAATTCACATGTTCTTGAAGAATAGAAAAGTACCTATGGAGCAGACATTCTCATTGTTTTAACACACTGCCTAATTGTGTAACACTTATTTCACAGTTAAGTTGAAGCATTGTTGCTGTTCTAACTAACAAAGGTTTCTTGTCTGAAACTCAGCTGTGGAGTGACTGCCTCGTGACAAAAAAATCGGGCCCTTATATATCCTCACAATAATAGTTGCTGAAATTACACATTGTCTGAAGTTAAATTTACAGAAATTACAATTAAAACTTAACTGAATAAATTAACTGAATACATCAAAAATTGGTTCTTTTTAACAGTTTCTTCTACTACAAGAGTTAGGCAGGATTATTTGTTTAAATGAGGAAATTAACAGATATCATTATGCAAACACTGCTTTTGATGAAACTGAAAATTACTTTGGAATTAATGAATGGCTGGTTTTGCTAACATGTTTTTGAAGAGATACTTTAAGATTTCCAGTATTTCATCTTCCAAATGTTTATAATTAGTACAGAATTTATATTTGTTTATACGTCAGCAATAGACTTCAAGCTATGAAACAATTACTGGTTTCACCCTATAACAAAAGATATTATCTAGGAATAGTCAAAATAAATTATAAAATCAGTTACATGCATAAAACTAAGCACAAAATTAAATCTGGTGTTATATTCTCTCAAACTGAAGGCCAACCTTTCCCTTTTATGAAAATGCAGATTATACTCATATATGTTAATGGTAATTAATTCAAAAACAAAAAAAATGAATTTTAAGGAAGCAGATGGCAAAACAAGCTTGCTTCATCACAAGCCGAAAGGATATCCAGGTTTTGAGATGTATGCAGCCCAGTCTTTTAATGATGAGCCAGCAACAGCAGAAGAAGCAATGAGCGGCACAAACTCTCAAGAATGGAAAGAAGTGATTAAGAGGGAATTGGAATCTTTATCTCAGTACGAAACATTTGAATGGGTAAATATACCAGCATATAAGAAATCATTACAGGCAAGGTGGGTATTCACTTTGAAGAGCCCGAAAATTCATCACCAAGACATAAAGCACAACTTGTAATCAAAGAATATTCGCAAAAACAAGGGGTAGATTACAAAGAAACTTTTTCATCTGTAGTCAACTGTGCCTCACTGAGATATTTTTCTGCCTTGGCAACAAAACAAAATTTAACAATTCATCATATGGATGTAAAAACAGCATATTTAAATTGGAAATTGGACGAGGAGATATATGTCATTCCTCCAAACGAAGTCATGAAAACCAGATCAGAAAGGGAAAGGATTTGTCGTTTGCAAAAAAGTATTTACGGACTTAGAGTGGACATTGCTGGAATTGATGTCTACATAAAACTCTAATAAATATGAATATGAAGGAATCTTAAGGCAGATCCCAGTATATACTATAAAAGAGGAAGAGAAGAGATAATAATAAGAATAATAATGGCAACATGAGTGGACAACTTCTTTATCCTGACTGCAAACAAAAGCCAATTGAGAATTTTTAAGAAACATCTGCAAACCAAGTTTAAGGTGCATGATTTTGGAGAAGTTAAATGTAATTTATGTATGCACTTCACTAAGGATGAATAGAGACAAGAATTGAGCATAAATCAAAAATCTTAAAGAAATTTGGTATAAGTGATTGTAAACTCGTAACTACTCCAATGGAAGTAGGAGTGAAGTTAAGTATAAATGAGACGTGATAAGAATGTTACATACTTAGAAGCAGTTGGGAGTCTATTATATTGGTCTCAAACATCATGATCCGACTTTGTTCTTGCCACGAATGCAGTGAGCAGATTTTGCAGAAACCCAAAGGAAAAGCACTGGAAAGCTCTAAAAAGGACATTACAATATCTAAGAGGAACTTCAAACCACAAATTAAGATACCATAGAGAGGTAATGCAAAACTAGAAAGCTACAGTGATGCGGACAGGGGGAGTGAATTGGGAGATAGGCACTCCACTACTGGCTACTGCTTTAAATTAATGGGTGGCCTCATTTCTTAGTCCTGTCAAAAGCAAAAATCTGTTGCATTGAGTGCCATAGAGGTCAATTATATGGCACTATCTTACACCACACAGGAAGCATCATGGCTAAGAACATTAATATGAGAAATAAAACCCAATTTAATCGTGGAAACTATAATGATCTTCTGTGACAATAAAGGAGCCATTAACCTAGCTAAAAATGATTTCACTAGTGCTAGGACAAAACATATTGATAGAAGGCACCATTTTATTCGAGACTATATAGAGCGACAGAACATTGCTGCACACAGAAAACATGTCCACTGATCTTTTGACAAAACCCTAGGACAAAGAGAAGTTTGAAAAGATTGTGGGGCTATTTGCTTTATCTTGTGAAGGCAAACCACAAAATATATGTTGAAAGGGGGGTGTTGGAATTGTGTGAACAATATATTTCGTGTGAGATTGCGGCAAAGTGCATCATGTGAAATACAATAGACCTCTCTGGCGCTATTGTACACTCTGAGTTTACGTGTGTCACATAATGTTCCTCGGTTGTTGTGTTCGATGTAGTTTACCTGGAAGTGCAAATATAGTTACTGGCATTATATGTCTTTTTCTCACAATTACTTGTTCAGCTGTATCATATCAATTTTGTTTCCATGCTATATGATGACACATACACACAGGGTGATTATAATTAAACTTTCAAAATGCTGCAGAAATAGCACCACTGGTCAGAATGACGTCAAAATGTATCAGAATATTATCGAAGAAGGGAGAAAACTTATGACATAAGAAAAACATAGTGTGAAAATTGATCAACAGATGGTGCTGTATCTGTCAGAATATGTAATTGAAAACAGCTGTTATGCGCACAACCCATTGAAGTTGGTATAAATGTGCCGGGTACACAGCTCTTCCTCCTTTCACATTTGCGACGTTCGCCATCACTCTCTAAATGCAGGATCACATCCCGCTTGTAAAGCTGTATTACAAGAATGATGACTGTGTATACATTGCTATTTAGAAGTTCTGGACACTGAAGGGAATGAAAAAAGGAGTTGGTCCAATGACTGCCATGGGTCTGGAGAAAATGATTCTGAAATTCCAAAAGACGGGTTCGTTTGGTGTGCAACCTGGTAGAGGGAGAAAACAAATTGAATCAACATCAATGGAAGCAGTGGCCACAGCAATGCAGGAGCAAACGAGTGGTGGTGTGCAGATATGTAGTGCATGGAGAGTTGCACGAACACTGGACATACTCGTGAGCACGGTGCGTAAAATCCTACAAAACATTCTTCTTTGCTAACCATTCAAAATTACCCATGTGCATGAGTTGCTTCCTGTTGACTTGCCAGCCAGAGAGACCTTTGCTTTAGAATTTTTTGCTCACTTGGAAGTGGACAATGATTGGCCATGGAAGATTTTGTGGACAGATGAGGCACACTTCCATCTGACAGGGTATGTCAGTACACAGAATTTTCAAATATGGGCAACAGAAAATCACATGTAAATCAACCGGTACCACTTCATCCTGAAGAGGTCACTGTACGGTGCATGTTTACATCATTTATCATGGGGCCATATTTTTTCAAAGAGACAGGTGCTTCCAGTCCTGTTACCTGTACTGTCACTGGTACGTGTTATGAGTGCCTTTTGTGCAACCACATTATTCCCCCTCTCCAACAGTGTGGATGGGATCATTTTTATGCAAGATGACACATCTCCATACATTACAAATCCAGTTAAGCAGCTGCTGAAGTGCCATTTCAGGAATGCTAGACTTATCAGCTGCCATTTCCCTACAGCCAGACCATCCTGATCACCTGGTCTTAATCTGTGCGACTTCTGGCTGTGGGGCTATCTGAAAGATGTGTTCAGTGTTCCAATTGGAAACTTAGCTGCATTGAAGGCATGCACTGTGCAACACATTCTGAAGGTGGTCCCAGAAACACTTCGGATCAGTTGTGGAACACGCTGTTTCTCAATTTCAACTTGTTGCAGAAAATGGTGGTCAGCATATTGAACATGTTTTGCTCCAGTCACACGGACATTAATAATCCAGTTTGAGTTTGATTGATGCTTTTTATGCGGTTCTTGGCCTCAGGACAATTAAAAACCAATTCTTCCCATACGATTTAATATGACCTTGCCATGGTGGATGGGCTTATGTAACTAACTGTATCACACCTATACACCCATGTACACTGAGTAGTATAGTCTGTTTAACATCAAACATACAGCTTAGGCATCGTTGTATGATTCTTTCATCATATGTAGTTGACCACTATTAAATTATGGCATTTACAGCACCATCTATTGCTACAGTTTGTAACAATTTATTTTTCTTCTAATTATAATCACTCTTATATATAATCTTCAGACGTATGGTCAACTTTGTTTTTTTAAATGTGATGCTATAGTTTGGTACCTATTTTCTGATAGCAGCTATCAAGATGAATCCAATGATGTGTAACAGTAATGTCTTTGAAGGTCAACAAAAGTCAAATAGGTGGCATGAACGTCCATTTACAGAAGGTGTTCGAAGTGATAACCACTGGTATCAATGCAGTGCTGCAATATTCTTATCATGGATAGAGTGGTATTCCTTATCACATCGGCACTTATTGAAGCACATGCTCTGACAATTCTCTCTCACATATCTTCAGGTGTAGTTGGAATGTCTTTATAAACGATGTCTTCCACTAATCCCCACAACAAAAATTCAGAGGCGTCAAGTCAGGCAAATAAGCCGGCCACGACACATCTCCTCATCCAATCCAACGATTTGGGAATTGTCTCTGCAACTCGTTTCTGGTCATCAGCGAAAAATTCAGAGGCGTCAAGTCAGGCAAATAAGCCGGCCACGACACATCTCTTCATCCAATCCAATGATTTGGGAATTGTCTCTGCAACTCGTTTCTAGTCATCAGCGAAAAATGTCCCGGACACCCATCATGTTGATACCACAGTCTGTTCCTTGTTCCTAAAGGTATTTCTTCCAATAACAGACCTAATGTTTCTTGCAGGTATGTGCTGTACTTCCTATCATTAAGATTTCCTTCAATGAAATAGGGGCCTATAATTCTGCCCTCCAGAATCCCACATCATACATTCACCGACACTGGCTTTTAGTGTGCAACTTGCCACAGCCAACATGGATTTTCAGTTGCCCAATAATGCATGTTGTGCAAATTAACATTTCCATGTTTCATGAATGTAGCCTCATCAGTAAATAAAATCAGATTAATAAATGTGTCATTCCTCTGAATCTGAAGTTGAGCACATCGGCAGAATTCAATCTGATGCATAAAATCCCTACCAGTTAATTCTTGGTGGAGACTGATATGGTAAGGATGATATTTATGGTGATGCATAACATGAACACTAGTACTCTGGCTCATACCAGAGTCCCTTGCAATTTGATGCAAACTAACACAAGGATCTAGAACCACAGTGGCAAGAGTACCAATTTCTGTTTCCTCATTAGTAGCTGTCCTTTGCCAGATATGTTTCTGATGGATTAAAGATCCAGTTGTTCTCAATTTATCATTCACATATTTAAATGTACAATGTGTAGGGTGAGTATGTTGAGGATATCTCTAGCTGTCACTGAATTTCATTGGCATTCTCTGTAAATGAGAAGCATATCGACTTGTTCTTCGCAGGAGTACGTCATTCACATTTGCTTGATTCGACGATACTAGTCTTACCATTCCTATTAGTGTTGTATTGCAAACAAAATCAATGGCATGTTAGATGGATACGCTGTATTCGGTAAATATTTACTATTTGCACGATATACAAGAGAGAATTGTGAGAGCATGTGCTGCTATAAGTGCCAATGTGATACGGAATACCACTCAATCCATGATAAGAAGATTGCAGCACTGCATTGATACCGATGGTCATCACTTCAAACACTCTCTGTAAATGGACGTTCATGCCACCTTTTTGACCTTTGTTGACCTTCAAAGACCTTACTTTTACACATCATTGGATTCATTTTGATAGCCGCTATCAGAAAATAAGTACCAAACTTTCTTCTTCTTTTTTATTGGCCGTACAGCTCATGATGAGCCTTGGCCTCTTATACAATTTCCTTCCATTTCTCTCAGTCCTTTGCCAATACTCTCCAGTTTCTATACCCATCTTCCTAAGATCTTCAATTACTCCATCTTTCCATCTGGCTCTTGGTCAACCACGTCCTCTCTGCCCTCCTGGCTTGCCTTGTAATATTCTTTTTGGTACTTCTGTATCATTCATGCGAGCCACATGTCCCGCCCACCTCAATCTGGAGGATTTCACTATCCTTCTGATGGGTTAGTCTTTGTATATGATATACAACTCATGGTTGTATCTCCTCCTCCATCTTCCTCTTTCACAGATTGGGCCGATAATTCGTCTGAGTACCTTTCTTTCAAATGCATCCAGTGTTTCAATATCTTTAGTTGTTAACGTCCACGCTTCAGAGGCATATGTAAGCACTGGTTGTATAAGCGATTTATAGATAGTTAATTTAGTGGTACAAGTTAGGAGCCTTGAGGATAGAAGTCTTGTTAGGGCAAAATAGGCTCTATTGGCTAGTATTAATCTCTGCTTAATTTCATAGGAGGTATCATTTAGATGCATAGCTGTCGAGCCCAGGTACTTGAAATGTTCAACTCTCTCAAACGTATAATTGCCCATTGTTATTGCATTTGGCATATTTTCTCTATGTGCTTTTCCAGCTGCCATATATTTTGTTTTTTGTTTATTAATAATTAACCCCATGTTCCTACTAGCCTGTTCGAGAGCTGTAAATGTCTCTTCCATTGCTTTTTGGGTTCTTGCTATTATTTATTTATTTAGCATCTGTGTCATCGTACAAACGATATTGGACTTGTCATACATATAAATAAACAATATTGGATATACAAAATGAAATTGTCTACAACTGGATTTGTCATACACAGAAATTAAAATATAGAATGTACAAAATAAAATTGTCTATAATGAATGACAGCAAACTTACAGTTTCTTTCCACATAAATGGTTTATAGTAATTTGTTTCTCAGTAACAATATGTAACTAGTTCTATAGATGGTAAAGTATAATAAAAGCTGAAACAAACAAAGATAGAAAATTTTGGAGGTTAGTTTAGTTTGTAAAGTCATTTTCTTGGTCTTCAAGATATTCGTTTACTGAGTAGCAACATTTATCAATTAAAAATTTTCTAAGTTCCAATTTAAAATTTGTATTGTCCTTTAAATCTTTAATGTACTGAGGCAGTGCATTATGGAGCTCAATGCCCATGTGGCTTACATGCTTCTGAGTTCGTGTTCTTCTTACTTGTTCTATGTGGAGATCATTCTTGTTCCTTGTGTTATAGTTGTGACAGTCTGCACTTGTGTGGAGATTGCAGAGATTAGCTTTGGTTAAGAGTACACATTTAAGTATATAGACTATGTCATCTGCATAGGCCAGTATCTGCACTGATTTATAGAAGATTGTTTCCCAATGCAGGTGGTTTGCGTTTCTCATCACCTTCTCCAGGGTGGCATTGAAGAGAATACATGCCAATGCATCACCTTGTCACACTCCGTTTTTAATACTCAATGTATTAGACATCATTCCTCCTATTCTTACACTACCTTGTGTTTCACTCATTGTCATTCTCACCAGCCTTACCACCTTTCTCGAGATTCCCAGTTCATCTAGAACTTGATATAACTGCTCTCTATTTATGCTATCATAAGCTGCTTTGAAATCTATAAAGAGGTGATGCATGCCAACCCCATATTCGTTTGTTTTTTTCCGGATATGTCTTAAGGTGAATATTTGATCTATACTTGACTTCCCAGGAAGGAATCCGCATTGGCACGGCCCCGTCGCCCTCTGTATGATTGGGAGTATTCTGTCGAATAGTATATTAGAGAATATTTTATATCCCAAATTAAGTAGTGTGATCCTTCTGTAATTGCCACACTCCATCTTATCTCCTTTCTTATATATAGGGCATATGATACCCTCCATTGTTGGGGCATTTTCTCCTCTTCCCATATTCTGGTGGCCATTTTCAGAAGGCTTCGTTCCAGCTCTCTGCCTCCTTGCTTAAACAGTTCTGCTGGAATACCATTTGTCCTACCGACTTGTGGTTTTTCAATTTCTTCATGGCAGTTTTCACTTCTTCTATATTTGGTGGGGTAATGTTGTTGTCTGGATCCTCTTCCCCATTTATTTCTGCTGGATTCCCTGGTGTACTTATTCTAGGGTTGAGGAGACTATCAAAATACCTGCGATCTTTCGCTAATTCCCTTCTCTTCACTTATTATATTCCCTGTCTCATCTTTTATTAAGCTTGTTTTACTATCGAAAGGCTTCCGTGCCACATTCACCTCTCTACAAAATTTTCTTATTTCATTTTTGCTTCTCATGAGCTCCATTTCTTTGACACTTCCTTTCATCCATTCTCTCTTTTTTCTTTGGTAAGTCCTCTTTTCAATCCTCCATTTTTCTTTGTATTCTTCTACTATCCTCCTCGTACAGTGTGATTGCAATGTCCTTCTATATGCTTTGTTCTTTTCTTAAGTTACTATTTTGCTTTAGTGTCAAACCATGATAGTCTTACTTGTCTTGTCCCAATTCCAAGTATCTCTCTTCCCAATGTCCCCACCGTCTTTGTTATCACTTCCCACTGATCTTCGATATTGTTATATTCTCCAATGTTTTCCAAAATCTCAGTTATCTTCTCCTGATAGTATTCTCTAACTTCCACTGATTCTAAAGTTGTTATATTACAATCCTTGCCCACACCCATGCTCATACCAGAAAATGATCTGTATCTATCTTTGAGCCTCTGAGACTCCTCACATCCAATACGTCTGATTTGTGTCTCAAATCTGTCAACACATGGACGATCTGGTTTACTGTGTTTCCATCCAGTGAGTTCCATGTTCATTCATGTATTTCTTTATGTGGGAACAGTGTTGCTCCTATTACCATGTTTCTAGGTGCTGCGAACAGTATAAGCCTTGTTCTGTTCTCATTACTTGTTGCATGTTTGCTGTGGGGGCCAATTATCGGTCTATAAATCTGTTCTTTCCCCACCTGAGCATTTAGGTCTCTGGCTATTATTTTATCATCATGCCCTGGGCACTCATTATAAACTCTTTCCAAAGATTCATAGAATACTTCTTTCTCTTCTTCTGTTGGTGCATGGGCATTAACTATGGAATAGTTAAAGAATTTCCCCTTTATCCTGAGTGTTGATAATCTTGGACTAATGTGTGTAAACCCTATTACCAAATGCTTTAATTGCTGGTGTACAACAAATCCTGTCCCCAGCTCATGATTTCTTTCGCTGCAGCTTTCCTAAAAGCCCACTCCCTGTCCTTCTAATTTCTTATAATGCTATTACACTTTGCTTCAGATTCATTATTTGATCCAACATTACTTTCAGTGCTCCTGGTCGATATAGGGATCTCACATTCCAAGTACCAATATATAGATCTGATCTACACCTTACATTTCTCTTCTTCCTTATTTTCCCTCTTGCATTCACTTGTATTCCATCCTCTTTGCTCTTTTCCATGCCAGGTCCGTCTTCCTTCATCCGTCCGACTTCACTTTGTAGAAGTTTCGCAACAATTGTTTTTTCACAGAGCGGGCTGTCAACTCTGCATCTAACCCCTACCGGGGGACGGGTGATTTTTAATCAGGGTTTTCTACCTTTAGCCTTTGGAGACCCAACTCCCAACTGCAAGGCAGCAGTTGTTTTGCTAGTTTTGGTCCGCCCCAAGTATTTTATTTCCCTGGTGTCCACCATATCTGGTGAACGTTCCTCAATCCGCCACCTGGGGAGGCACCCGATGAGAGACTAGCAACTTCACATGGGAAGTACCCAACTATAGCATCCCATTTAAAAAAACAAAGTTGACCTTCATACATCTGACGTGACCCAACCTAGCAACAAAAAACCATCATATTATGGTCCCCCTTGTCGCCTGCAACATTTGTCTCTTCGGAGTTATTCTAAGTGGCAATAGTTAGTGACTCATCCTGTATATACACACATTCTTTCAAGGTTTTTAGTCGAATTACCCATCAATTTTGTTTCCATACTTTATGAAATGTTAAATATGTAATTTCTAATGATGTGTTACACTATGTGTTCTCATTTGTCACATATATTAATTAGAGGGACTTTCTGTGGGGTGAAGAACTGTCCTACTTCACTCTCTGCCCCACATTTGTGCTGCAATGAACCTTTAGTTCACTATGAAGGTGAAGTGCAACAGAGATTTTGCTTTTTTAAAAAGGGAAATAACACAACAAAGTGTAGTAAGTAGAAAACTGTTTATTGTAGTCCAGACCACTATATAACGAAGTTTGGTAGAGAATATTTTTATGTTACATTCAGAACCTTTTCCTGAAAATGTGAGAATTTTAATACACTAATACATGAAATAAATAATCTTAAAAATCTATATGCAGCTTTGCTATACTGTTCATTGCTAATTTTCACTTACTTGACTTTTGTAATATCAAGATTCTTCGGCAGTGTTGGGGAGAGAAACCTTCCTCTCCCCAGTGTCTGGATACACATCAATTTTCCATACTCTATTTGTGTACAGAACATCTCGGTTGTCAGGTACTTCAGGGAAATGGAACACTGTCATTTTTTCCATTGAAATTTTATTTAAATCATCTTATCCTTTTGTATGCCCATTATTTCTCACACACAGAGTTTTGTTCAATGGTCTTCTTCTGTGATGAATTCCATCACAATAAAGTCTGGTTTGTCCCCTTGCTGATAGTGCAAATTGAGGTTTCACTTCACTACTTCCCTTTGTAACTGCAGGAATTTGAATGTCTGCATCACTGCTTCTCCTCTCTCCCATTACTGGTAACACTTCAACCTGTTGGGTATTAGTGGAAGACTGGTGTTTGAAAATACTGTTATGGGTGGTAGAAGTTGTGGAAATACTCAGGTCAAAATCTGCAGGCAAAATGCTCATATCTGGTTGGAAAATCAGTTTCCTACCTGTGCTTCTAGTGGACTCAGACTTGGAGTGCTGAACTCTCATTGGAATTTTCTGCAGCACTTTCTCAGGATCTAATGGTATTATGACACATGCTCTTTTTATTATTATTATTATTATTATTATTATTATTACTGGACTTTAGGCAGACAGCACTTGGACAGTTTCTTCAACTTCACCAAAACAACCCTCCATGCTGTTTTAATGGGCCTAAATACACAACAGTCAGGGGCCATGTAAAATGTCTAGAATTTGGAGGCAGCGCTATGAGTGACACAAACTTATCACTTCCTGGGAGAGATGACTTGGAAGACCATTCCCTATAACAACTTTTCTTCCATCAAATCTTCCTGAGCATGGCAGAGCTAATTTGACAAACCATTCTTCAAATAATTGCATGTCAAATCAAGCAGGTTTACTTGCTCCATAGTAATAGCCATCAAAACCACCTTCTGCCGAAGTTGGACAGTCTTGGGCTCACAATCTTACACACAATAAACTGGGGGAGGAGACATGAGGGCAGGGGGGGGGGGGGGGGGAGGAGCATTTCTTCATTTCCAGATACAGCAGACAATACACTGGTTGACCATTTGCTGTGGTCAAATAACTCTTTCTGTATGTCATCATCCTCTTCTTACAATGACCCTGGAAGATCCAGTCATCTGCGAAATTTGTTTCATCACAGTTTAGAATCCTTTCTGGAGGAATGTATTTCACATTAGCTACCAAGTTTTTGAAGTATACAATGGGGCAGTCTTCATCAACAGCTGTACCTGATCTCGTCACATCTTCTGAAACAGAAAATGTGAGATGAGGATGTTGATGAAAGAGATTCTGAATGCAATCCCTCCCAGGTCTACTGTTCTTGAATTTCTTCATATGATATCCATTTGAATCAAAAAAAATTTTTACTGTGTCCCTAATATCACCACTTTGAGGAAGTTCCCCTCACTCTGCAAAAGTGAAAATTCTTTCTACTATTAATTTTTCATGCTCCTCACTTAAAACCTGCTAACCCCCATGTTTCTTCTTAAATTTTTGAATTGCCCTATTTGACAGTGTAGTTCTTGAAACACCATACTCTTCCGCTGTTTACCTTATATTTCTGCCACCTCTCCTGTGCTCTGCAGTAGCATTTTCCATTGCATGTTCATCATATTTAAAGAGTGTCCACCATCCCCTACAACTTCTTTTAGTTTCTGACCATGCCACACTTCACGCCTGAAAATGTCAATTACTTAAACAAATTAGTCTCACCAGTACATTAAAGACAATAACATCATGAAAATTTGTATACAACATAACCTCAGTACTAGGTCTGAGACTATAGGTTAAGCTGTGAACTGTATAAAAATTCTTGAAAGTTATGGAGGAGGCTTGTGAAGATACTTTATTATTTAGCTTTTTCAGTATGAAAGACAAAATGATCTGTTAATTACATACCAACAAAATTAACTTCAGACACAGTGTATCTGCTTTATTAAACTTTGCTGTCTATAGAAAGTGCAGAGATAACTTTCAGAGTGATCCACTAGATGCCAGCACCAACAGACTAACTTAGATTCTGCCTGCACTGCATATCAGTCTATCAACACTAAAACAATTTGAGGAGGGGGGAGGAGGTGCAAGCAAAATCGCTTGTTACACAGTGGGCACCTCGTGCATTTCTCTGCCTGATCCCCCCCCCCCCCCCCCCCTCTCTCTCTCTCTCTCTCTCTCTCTCTCTCTCTCTCTCTCTCACACACACACACACACACACACACACACACACACACACACACACACACATTGCAGAAGAGTGGTGGGGGTGAGAATACAAGAAGTGGACACTATGTAACTAGCAATTTTGCTCCCACTCCATCCCCCATCCTAAAAGCATTGTTGTTTTGACAGACTGATATGCATCACAGCAGGAATCTAGGTTAGGATGAAATGTGACAATTTGGCAAAGCCAACAAATGCAAATGCAAGTAAAGATTGTTGTAAGATTGCAGCCTATCACTCACGTTCTCACAACTTATTCAAATGCACATTTCTTCTAAATGTTTTCCAAGGTAAATTCAGAAAATGTATATTAGAAACATAATGGTCATGTCCCTGAGGAGTATTTTTATGCCAAGGGCTTACTGTGTACATATATTGTAAATACACCACAAAAAATGCAATGATGTCCACTCTAAGTTTTACCAAAAACCAAAATGCTTACAGCTCAATTGCTCACCTGAAAATGATGAGATTTTCTACATCATTTCAGTTGCCAAAGGCACATACTGAAATCAGTATAAATGTCTTCAAAGTTGTGGATGCAGCAAGCGCAGCCAAAAACCCAAGATAAATTACATTTGCATACAATGTGTGGACACACAGTTTCAGATACTTTTACATAGAAAAAGTTTTGTTGCAGCATATACTGAGGATGCTTCTTATGTTTTCAAAAGAGTAATGGAAATTTTGCAAAAAAACATCTAAAATTGTTAGTCATCCTCAAAATTCAGCATAACTATTTTAAAAGTTTTCCTAGATGCAATTGGTATGTAATAATCTGCACACTAGAGTAATACCCATAATATAAAAAACTTAATTTCTAATGCATAGCTTACCTGCAAAAGCCTGGAACTGTAACAGCTCTTCATTAGCCAAGACTTATTGTGAAATACCACAGACAATTTGGCAGCTGTGAATGCAGCCTCAACAAATGAAATTGCAAGATATTCACATGTCTACCCCATGAACATATGCTCCTTTTCTTTGAAAAAGTTTTGTTTGTGCAGATGAGTCTTCCACAGTTTGTGTCCATATTGTTCTGCTTGGCTTCCTGTGTGATGTGCGGGACAGTGAAGTCCTTGTTTGCTGATTATCTGTGCAGGACAGTAAAGACCTTGTTTGGTGAATGGCTGAAACATTAATCAGGTCATTCTTTCAGCCAGTCAGAGAACAAGGACTTTACTGTACATAGATGCCACCCCAACCACCTGGTAGGTTCTACATACAGTAAAGTCTTCTTTGGTTGACAGATGACATCACTGTTTTATCTGTCTCAACCAATCAGCAAACCAGGACTTTACTGTTCTACACAGTCAATCAACAAACAAGGACATTACTGTACTGCACCTTGCAAGAGGATGCCAAGCAGAAGTAACATGGACACAAATTCTGGAAGTCTTGTCTGCAATGACAAAATTTTGTCAAATAGTATTTAATATAGCATATGAAGAATGATCTTGGGTCAGACACAGGAATATCTGGCAATTTGATTTGTTCAATTTCTGAGTCCGCATAAACATTCAGGCTGCATTCACAGCCAGAACTACATTTTTAAGTTCCACTCTTTTGCAGGTAAGCAATAGATTAAAAATTAAGGGTTTTTTTTTTTTTTTTTTTTTTTATATATATATCAGCCCTATTATACTACTGTTAAGATTATCACTTATCAATTGCATCTAAGAAAATGTTTTAAATAGTTATGCTGAACTGTGAGGAACAGTTTTGGTCACGCTCAAGGGGTCAGCATTCGTCTGTTGGGACAGGGTGATGCCAAGGTTCCTGAGCTGGGAACTGGTATGCGCCACCTATCCTCCATCATCTCAAGCTCTGGGCATTATTCAGCAATTACCAGGCAGTGCGGTAGCAGAATGTTGTGTGTCACAGGGAATGGGTATCTTGGCTTGACTGCCCAGATCACAAGGATGGAAAAAAAAACTTCAATCTCAAAAGTGTGCTGTACACTGATGAGATGGACAGCTGTAGAGCTGGAACAGCCATTAGTGGGCATTCTCTCATGTTGTTGTTGTTGTTGTTGTTGTTGTGGTCTTCAGTCCTGAGACTGGTTTGATGCAGCTCTCCATGCTACTCTATCCTGTGCAAGCTTCTTCATCTCCCAGTACCTACTGCAGCCTACATCCTTCTGAATCTGCTTAGTGTATTCATCTCTTGGTCTCCCTCTATGATTTTTACCCTCCACACTGCCCTCCAGTACTAAATTGGTGATCCCTTGATGCCTCAGGACATGTCCTACCAACTGATCCCTTCTTCTTGTCAAGTTGTACCACAAACTCCTCTTCTCCCCAATTCTATTCAATACCTCCTCATTAGTTATGTGATCTATCCATCTAATCTTCAGCATACTTCTGTAGCACCACATTTCGAAAGCGTCTATTTTCTTCTTGTCTAAACTATTTATCGGCCATGTTTCACTTCCATACATGGCTACACTCCATACAAATACTTTCAGAAACAACTTCTTGACACTTAAATTTATACTCAATGTTAACAAAGTTCTCTTCTTCAGAAACGCTTTTCTTGCCATTGCCAGTCTACATTTCATATCCCCTCTACTTCGACCATCATCAGTTATTTTGCTCCCCAAATAGCAAAACTCCTTTACTACTTTAAGTGTCTCATTTCCTAATCTAATCCTCTCAGCATCATCCAACTTAATTCGACTACATTCCATTATCCTTGTTTTGCTTTTGTTGATGTTCATCTTATACCCTCCTTTCAAGACACTGTCCATTCTCTTCAACTGCTCTTCTAAATCCTTTGCTGTCTCTGACAGAATTACAATGTCATCGGCGAACCTCAAAGTTTTTATTTCTTCTCCCTGGATTTTAATACCTACTCCAAATTTTTCTTTTGTTTCCTTTACTGCTTGCTCAATATACAGATTGAATAACATCGGGGAGAGGCTACAACCCTGTCTTACTCCCTTCCCAACCACTGCTTCCCTTTCATGTCCCTCGACTCTTATAACTGCCATCTGGTTTCTGTACAAATTGTAAATAGCCTTTCGCTCCCTGTATTTTACCCCTGCCAGCTTTAGAATTTAAAAGAGAGTATTCCAGTCAACATTGTCAAAAGCTTTCTCTAAGCCTACAAATGCTAGAAACGTAGGTTTGAGTTTCCTTAATCTTTCTTCTAAGATAACTCGTAAGGTCAGTATTGCCTCACGTGTTCCAAAATTTCTACGGAATCCAAACTGATCTTCCCCGAGGTCGGCTTCTACCAGTTTTTCCATTCATCTGTAAATAATTCGTGTTAGTATTTTGCAGCTGTGACTTATTAAACTGATAGTTTGGTAATTTTCACATCTGTCAACACCTGCTTTCTTTGGGATTGAAATTATTATATTCTTCTTGAAGTCTGAGGGTGTTTCACCTGTCTCGTACATCTTGCTCACCAGATGGTAGAGTCTTGTCAGGACTGGCTCTCCCAAGGCCGTCACTAGTCCTAATGGAATGTTGTCTACTCCCGGGGCCTTTTTTCGACTCAGGTCTTTCAGTGCTCTGTCAAACTCTTCATGCAGTATCGTATATCCCATTTCATCTTCATCTACATCCTCTTCCATTTCCATAATATTGTCGTCAAGTACATCGCCCTTGTATAGACCCTCTATATACTCCTTCCACCTTTCTGCTTTCCCTTCTTTGCTTAGAACTGGGTTTCCATCTGAGCTCTTGATATTCATGCAAGTGGCTCTCTTTGCTCCAAAGGTCTCTTTAATTTTCCTGTAGGCTGTATCTATCTTACCCCTAGTGAGATAAGCCTCCACATCCTTACATTTGTCCTCTAGCCATGCCTGCTTAGCCATTTCGCACTTCCTGTTGATCTCATTTTTGAGACATTTGTATTCCTTTATGCCTGATTCATTTACTGCATTGTTATATTTTCTCCTTTCATCAATCAAATTCAATATTTCTTCTGCTACCCAAGGATCTCTATTAGCCCTCATCTCTTTACCTACTTGATCCTCTGCTACCTCCACTATTTCGTCTCTCAAAGCTACCCATTCTTCTTCTACTGTATTTCTTTCCCCCATTCTTGTCAGTCGTTCCCTAATGCTCTCCCTGAATCTCTCTACAACCTCTGGTTCTTTCAGTTTATTCAGGCCCCATCTCCTCAAATTCCCACCTTTTTGCAGTTTCTTCAGTTTTAATCTACAGTTCATAACCAATAGATTGTGGTCAGAGTCCATATCTGCCCCTGGAAATGTCCAACAATTTAAAACCAGGTTCCTAAATCTCTGTCTTACCATTATATAATCTATCTGATACCTGTTAGTATCTCCAGGATTCTTCCATGTATACAACCTTCTTTTATGATTCTTGAACCAAGTGTTAGCTATGATTAAGTTATGCTCTGTGCAAAATTCTACCAGACGGCTTCCTCTTTTATTTCTTTCCCCCAATCCATATTCACCTACTACGTTTCCTTCTCTCCCTTTTCCTACTCTCGAATTCCAGTCATCCGTGACTATTAAATTTTCGTCTCCCTTCACTACTTGAATAATTTCTTTTATCTCATCATACATTTCATCAATTTCTTCATCATCTGCAGAGCTAGTTGGCATATAAACTTGTACTACTGCAGTAGGCGTGGGCTTCGTGTCTATCTTAGCCACAATAATGCATTCACTATGCTGTTTGTAGTAGCTTACCCGCACTCCTATTTTTTTATTCATTATTAAATCTACTCCTGCACTACCCCTATTTGATTCTGTATTTATAACCCTATATTCCACTGACAAAAAGTCTTGTTCCTCCTGCCACCGAATTCACTAATCTCCACTATATCTAAATTTAACCTACCCATTTCTCTTTTTAAGTTTTCTAACCTACCTGCCCGATTAAGGGATCGGACATTCCACGCTCCGATCCGCAGAACGCCAGTTTTCTATCTCCTGATAACGACATCCTCTTGAGTAGTCCCTGCCCGGAGATCCGAATGGGGGACTATTTTACCTCCGGAATATTTTACCCAAGAGGATGCCATCATCATTTAACCATACAGTAAAGCTGTACGGCTGTAGTTTCCCCTTGCTTTCAGCCATTCGCAGTACCAGCACAGCAAGGCCATTTTGGTTAGTGTTACAAGGCCAGATCAGTCAATCATCCTCAATCATCCTCAATCATCCAGACTGTTGCCCCTGCAACTACTGAAAAGGCTGCTGCCCCTCTTCAGGAACCACACATTTGTCTGGCCTCTCAACAGATACCCCTCCGTTGTGGTTGCACCTACGGTATGGCCATCTGTATCGCTTAGGCACGCAAGCCTCCCCACCAACAGTAAGGTCCATGGTTCACGGGGGGGCGGATGTTCATAGTACATTGAAATGCTTTTACATTCGAAGATCAACAATACGGAATTTGTATTTACTTCGTTGGATAACGTATGAAAATGCAGTGGTTGAAACTCGGGGCGGAGAAAAAATCTCGTCTTCCACCTTTTTTTTAAATTTGTTTACTGACGCAGAGATTTTGTCGCCAGTATTTATCTTTGTGCCTGAAAAGCATGCCTGTGTAGCGCTACATATATTCGATGGCAGACGTTAGTTGTGGCGGCACCTATCAACATTTTTCAGAACTTCCGCTTACTTTGCACTCGATTCTAAGCCACAGGCAGCTTTTTGGATTACAAAAACTGGAAAAAAAGTGCGGCTTAGATTTGAGTAAATGCTGTAGATTCTGGCTGCACAGTAACCTTGATTCTGGCTGCACTGCAGATCGCTCTGTCACCACAACAAAGATTTTAAGGGGCGAGGGAGAGAGAGCAAAATAAATAGTTACATAGTGATCACATGTTGAATTCCCCCCCCCCCCCCACACACACACACACACCAAGATTTATGTACAAAGTTGGAAATAGATGAACCATAAAGCAGTGTTCACAAGTTATAATGCCATGTGGTAAATACACAGGAAACTTTCCAATGAAAACATAGACCATGGGCTATGCTAAAGATTTTTTTTCCCCCACATATGTTGGTTTTATTTAATCAGCTCACAACCAAAGTCATATGTACCTTTCAAACCTAAGCCTCAGGCCTCTCTATATATCAGTCACTACAATCTAGTTCTCAAGAGAATGAAGTAGGGGGGTACACACTATCACTGCACTCTAGCACACATTCCTGAAGACTCCACTTCAAATGGGATCCATGAAGCATTTCATCAGTTAATCCTGATAGAATTCATCTACTGAAGAGTAGCATTTCTACCAGAGAATATCTAGCATCCTTTATTTCCAAGAATTTACATTCATACTATTTTTTCTATTAATTTGTTAAACATTTTGTGGAAATTAATAGTGTAGTTTCATTCAGCAAGCCTCTTGTGGGACGAGTGAAATTATCATTGTTCCTCTCACTGAGTGACTTAAATGGTTCTTCTTAAATAATTTTCCTCCAAACATTATTGTACATTTGTATATATGTATAATGACAGAACTAATAAAAGTGTTTGTAAAACAACTGGCCACTTTGTACTGTACAGTATCCATACATCAAACCATTTCCTCCTGAAGCTTCAGCACCAGAGATATTCTTTGAATTTACCCCTTGCCGATTGTTGAAAAAGAAGTCAAATGTGGGTGCCATTGTGTTATCAGCCTAAACTTCAGTATCAGTTCAGACTGAAGGAAAATTGTTAAATTACTCTATGGACAGAAATAGTCCCTCTCCCA
Organism: Schistocerca serialis cubense; assembly: GCF_023864345.2. Taxonomy (NCBI): domain Eukaryota; kingdom Metazoa; phylum Arthropoda; class Insecta; order Orthoptera; family Acrididae; genus Schistocerca; species Schistocerca serialis. Next base: position 413,367,813 of record NC_064641.1, on the reverse strand, counting down.
TAAAATAGAGGGACTAGCAGTGATAGTTTGTTTGCAATACCCTTTTCTCCTGCTGTGAGAAGATATCAAAAAGAGAAAATAGATACAATTAAGTTATATTATTGTAGCACACTTGCGTGTAGCATAGCCTAAGGTAATAAATGCAGTTGTCAATAGTTTACTGTCCTGTGTCCCATTTTTGAAATTGCTTCTAAGCTTGCACTTTGGTTTTGTCATTATTTCTACATAAAGAAAGTTTACACACATTAAGTATGTACGTTGGTTCACACTTATTCCACTCACTCACAATATTTGCTGAGTATGTAAAGGTAGCAAGTGTACTGTTTTACTGTGTGGCAGTGGGCCTGTAGTCCAAAGATTGGTTGGATGCAGTTCTCCATGCAACTCTATCCTGTGAAAGCCTCAATGTACAGACTGAATTAACATTGGGGATAGGCTACAACCCTGTTGCACCCTTTTCTTCAATCACTGCTTGACTTTCATGCCCTTAGTCTCTTATAACTGATATCTGGTTTCTGTACAAGTTGTAAATAGCCTTTTGCTCCCTGTATTTTATCCCTGTTACCTTCAGACTTTCAAAATGCCTGTCAACACTGGCAATAACTTTCTGTATTTTTACACAAGAATATATCACACATGAAGCTTGTAAGAGTGCATGTGGACTCTTCCCCCTGTTACATTTTGCTTCTTCTCAAAATTTTTCTTTTTGCAAATATTTTCAATAGTGTTATTTTTGATATCAAAAATGTCAAATATTAGCACAAGACTTAGGCAATTTGACATTATTATCCATTACATTCATTTGGTTAGTTAGAAGTTATTCATGTGATTAGTTTAGTTTACCAAAAAACTGTGATAATTACAAATACCACTAATTGCAAACTTAGTTATCATTGTGGAGGTGGTATCTGTTCTTTCAGACATGTCCAAAAGAACAGATACCATCGGTGACCATGCAGCTCCCTAGAATGAAATGATAATTAAATCAATATCTTAAGCTGTCAACAGGCAGCTGTCAACAGCTGTCAGTCCCAACCGGGACTCGAACCCGGGATCTCCTGCTTACATCCACACAGAAGAAGGAGGTCAATGGCCAGTTAGCTGTAACTATATGGAGATGGAATCTGTTCTTTCAGACCAGGCACTAACCTTCTTCTTCTGTGTGGATGCACATGCACTGCCGAAACTCTTACGGGACTTGGTAAGATTGTCTGCCACGAGTAATGAGTGTAGTGGGCAGGGGCACTATGAATGTAGTGTGTGGACATTAAGTTGGGAATGTGAGTCTCACGCGGAGCGTGCAAGGGATAAATCCCTGCAGTCGCACTATCCTCTGTGCCCTCCGTAGGTCAGATGGATAGTGTGTCTGCCATGTAAGCAAGAGTGTCCAGGTTCGAGTCCCAGTTGGGGCACACATTTTCAATTGTCCCCGTTGATGTACATCAACGTTTGTCGACAGCTTAAGGTATTGATTTAATTATCATTTCCTTTAGTTATCATTATTCACATGTATATTTATACCCAGTTACTAACTTTCGGATAGAACAGAGGAAAAATGTGGATAATTAATTATAGCATTTTTACAGCAAATGCTGGAAATATGTTAGCAAATTCTGCACTCATTTAGTTGCAGAGTAATTGGCATTAATAGTTCAAAAATTCTTACTGAAATAGAATACCATAAATGGCAAATAATACAGCAGAATTTAATAGCAATTATTGTTTTATCGAAAATTTTGCATTTAGAAGAATCTTCCCTTACTACTCATTTGCTCAGGAACAAAAATCTTTAACCGTAATTTATAAAAAGACAATACCTGGATGTATTCGCGATGTATACGCGGACATGGGGAAAAAAAAAAATCCCTTTTTTTTCCGGATTTCCCAGTTAAAAACACAGTTTCTCCAGTTGAAAATACATATTTTCCATGTTAAGTGACAGTATACTTTCCCTTGGAATTGTAAAAGTTATCAACCCTTTGAATGACCGGCGTAGAATTTTTCAGTGCTTTAGAGAGAGAGAGAGAGAGAGAGAGAGAGAGAGATAGAGAGAGAGAGAGAGATAACACGTTTTTGAAAGATCTTTGATGTGAGCAACATGTACACTGTATATTTTCGTAATTTGATGTGCTCCATATTTTCGTGTTACGAATGTATAAATTTGAATTCCACCAAACATAGTACGTTAGTTTCCGCAGCATTCAAATTGAGATTGCGACACGATTTTGTAAGCAAATCATACCTTATGTCATGTGGTCTCTCCAGGAGATGACACCAGATATTCAGAGCATAAATGAAGTATGACTTAGTCAGCCAATAGCAACATTACTGTTATGTAGTGCAAACACACAGATAGGAAAAGTTAATGGTTTAAATTAATGCACATAGTGTAGCTAGGTACAAGAAAAACTACACTTCCACATATAATACAGGTCTCAAAGATTAATAAGCTACAAGAAAAGCTAAGCTTTCACTTGTAATATTGGTCTTTCTTTGCATGTGTTCCACTTCATGACACATCACACAAAAACGTGCCAGTAAAATTTCAATAATGACATAAATGTCTGTTTTTCTAGGCTCGAAGTTCTTCTTGAGGACTCAAAGTGTTAAGTTTTCAATGCGAGTCAAACACACCTATGGTTTAAGAAATTCATCACACATTCTCACACGTAACATAGATCATCTTGCATAAAAGGAAATTTATTTTGATTGTAATGCTTTTCAAACAACCATTCGCAAAATTTTTCTGCTATCTGTCAGAAATAAGTTCATTTCAGATTTTCAGCAGTTGCCTGAGCGTGCCAGAAAACAGGTGTTACTGCACTTGCGTAGCTAACAATGACCTAAGGAAGCCCGTATATTGATACATGTAAAACATTAAGAGATCCTACATTACGTCATAGAAGAAACTGGACACCAGAGGATACTCAGGGGAAAACATTAATAAAAGCAAAATTTTTTTAACAAACTGATAAAAATAACTTTATGGAAACATGATGCTTGTAGAGATATACTGAACAAACTGTCCCACAAAATCTGCACATAAATATATATTTCCACAGTAGTCATACACATGTACACAGCAAGAGACATCAATGCAGAATCTAAGAAAATATATGGCAGCTAGATTTTCCAATCTCAGTCAAAGATCATGTTGTTCATGGTCGATATGACCTATTGACGCCACACAGCCCCCCCCCCCCCTCCCGCCCCGCAGTACAGAGTGCCACAGGTGAGTCTTGGCTGGAGACAGTGTGGGCACTGATGCTGTTGGTGGTTGTATGAGATGGTAGGTGCACGACCAGGACCACCACCTTGGCTGGGGTGAGGTGCGGAGGTGGAGTGACGGGAGGCAGGTCCACCTCAAAGTCATTGAGCCAGCGAGGGCAGACGATGCAGCGGCTGGCCCGTGAAGGTGCGAATTGTCATCAGGTCGCACTCACGAAGGAGGGTGAGGCTATGCACAACACTGGAGTTTAGCTTGTCGTTTGGTGGCAAGGTCGTGGTGTCTGTGAGTAGAATGAGAACTCGGTCATTGAGAGTTACAATTGAAATGTCGTCCACGCGATGTGGGGGTACGTTGCAGAGCCGGGTGACAATGGGAGGGATTGCCTCCATAGTCGGTGAGGTAGCAGCGAAACCCACACACGGCGTGGTGTTGACGTATTCGAGATTCCCGTGAATGGCGACGGGGACGTGTCGGGTGAAAAAATCAGAATGGTGGCCCAAGGAGAAACATTGTAGGACTCCACGGCGAGAGACAGAGACTGGCGGGAGAGAATCTGACTGAGCCAGCAGGGGGGCATCAGGGTCCGAGAATGCTGGTTTGAGTCAGTGTAACGAAACAGTTTGGGGAACAGTTTGGGGAGAGCCTTTGATGATAATGTCAAAAGTTGTATCACCCTGCCAGAGGACTTTAAAAGGGGCCAAGGTAAGGTGGTTGCAGAGGTTGTCGGACTGAATCATCTCTCAGCATCACACGGGAGCAAGTGTTGAAGGTGGTTGGCACATAAATGTCCGGCAGATAGTGACTGATAGGTGGGTGCAGGTGCACATATTTGAAGTGAGTGCGCATGCAACTTATGAAATCTGGGTGGGGTGGGGGGTGGGGAATCATTGGGTACCTGTGGCTGAATGAGTTCCCCTGGTAGGACAGGATTCTCCCCGAAAGCGAATTCTGAGACAGTTCCCTGTAAGTTGGGCTTGAAAGTTGAGCGGAGGCTGAGGAGCACCCATGGAAGGGCTTTGGACCAGAGGCAGTCGTGGCACCTGAGGGCCATTTTCAGAGTGCAGTGCCACCATTCTACCAGCCTGTTGCTTTGTAGGTGGGAGGCTGTGGTATGAATTTTCTTTATGCCGCAGATATTACATAAAATGGTGAACAGGGAAGACTTAAACTACCGACCCTGGTCGGTGGCGATGGTGGTTGGACAACCGAACCTAGCAATCTATGAGTAGATGAAACCCTTCGCCAAGGTCTCGGCTGTGATGTTAGGTAAAGGAACTGCCTCTACCCAGTGGGACATGCGGTCGATGGTGGATAGAATGTATCTGTGGCCCTCCGACAGTGGAAGAGGACCGATAAGATTGATATGTACATGACAATATCATCCAGGGGGAATGTCGAACCTGCCCAGTGGTGGGGTGGTGTGGCAGCCGATTTTGTTGTGTTGGCAGGGGACACAGCTGCATCCCAGGTCTGACAGTCCCATTTTATATTTTTCCAAATGAAATGCTTGGAGATGAGCCATGTAGTGGCGCGAACGCCAGGGTGAGCGAGGTTATGCAGCACGTCGAAGGCCTGCCGCAGTACGTGTGTGAGTCTATATCGCTTTGAGTGTTACACAATTGATCAGTAGGTACACAGTTACTTCACACTTTGGGGAGCACAGTCCAGTGACACAAAACACAAGTCCATTGTTTGTGTTAACGGTGTAGCACTCGACCACTGTAGAGTGACAAAGTTTGAGGTTAACATGGTTGTAGATCACGAAACGCTGTGAATTAATGGTGGAGGAATGAAGAGGTCTGGCGATCGTTATTGAGCTTCCAAATCTTTGGGCAAAGCGTTGGGGGAGGCGGCCACGGCGATGTGCACATAACCTGTTGATGCTACAACACCCAGCGTGGTAGCTGCAGAAGATGTGCAAACTTCAGGGTCACCAGTATGGGAACGTGATGTGTATAAGAGTATACTGAACAAACTGTCCCACAAATATCTGCACATAAATATACATATCCACAGTAGTCGTACGCACATACACATCAAGAGACATCAGTGCAGACTCTAAGAAAATACATGGAGGCTCGAATGTCCAATCTCAGTCAAAGATCACATTGTTCATGGTCGATATGACCTATCAACGCCACAACTTTATTGTTCTGCAACACAAAAAATGCTTGACAACCAAATATGTGCAAATAAAAAAGCAGAAATTAATAACATATTTTAGCTTTCCATAATGATATGAATGTATTTTAATTCACTTAATAGCTCCCGGACACAGATATCCATATTGTTTTCATTTGTCATGAGAACTGTAAACAAAGAGGAATCACTAAACTTAAACACAAGTCACGTGGAGACAATCTCACTCACCCCACTAAAACTCGGACTGCTCTGTACATGTGCAAATCAGGTAGCTTGGGCGCACCAGAAAAATTTTTCTTATTAGAGTCAACACAGTTGAATAAATAATAGTGAGTTAAAGACATTTAGCACCAGTAACTACACTCCTGGAAATTGAAATAAGAACACCGTGAATTCATTGTCCCAGGAAGGGGAAACTTTATTGACACATTCCTGGGGTCAGATACATCACATGATCACACTGACAGAACCACAGGCACATAGACACAGGCAACAGAGCATGCACAATGTCGGCACTAGTACAGTGTATATCCACCTTTCGCAGCAATGCAGGCTGCTGTTCTCCCATGGAGACGATCGTAGAGATGCTGGATGTAGTCCTGTGGAACGGCTTGCCATGCCATTTCCACCTGGCGCCTCAGTTGGACCAGCGTTCGTGCTGGACGTGCAGACCGCGTGAGACGACGCTTCATCCAGTCCCAACCATGCTCAATGGGGGACAGATCCGGAGATCTTGCTGGCCAGGGTAGTTGACTTACACCTTATAGAGCACGTTGGGTGGCACGGGATACATGCGGACGTGCATTGTCCTGTTGGAACAGCAAGTTCCCTTGCCGGTCTAGGAATGGTAGAACGATGGGTTCGATGACGGTTTGGATGTACCGTGTACTATTCAGTGTCCCCTCGACGATCACCAGTGGTGTACGGCCAGTGTAGGAGATCGCTCCCCACACCATGATGCCGGGTGTTGGCCCTGTGTGCCTCGGTCGTATGCAGTCCTGATTGTGGCGCTCACCTGCACGGCGCCAAACACGCATACGACCACCATTGGCACCAAGGCAGAAACGACTCTCATCGCTGAAGACGACACGTCTCCATTCGTCCCTCCATTCACGCCTGTCGCGACACCACTGGAGGCGGGCTGCACGATGTTGGGGCGTGAGCGGAAGACGGCCTAACGGTGTGCGGAAGCGTAGCCCAGCTTCATGGAGACGGTTGCGAATGGTCCTCGCCGATACCCCAGGAGCAACAGTGTCCCTAATTTGCTGGGAAGTGGCGGTGCGGTCCCCTACGGCACTGCGTAGGATCCTACGGTCTTCGCGTGCATCCGTGCGTCGCTGCGGTCCGGTCCCAGGTCGACGGGCACGTGCACCTTCCGCCGACCACTGGCGACAACATCGATGTACTGTGGAGACCTCACGCCCCACGTGTTGAGCAATTCGGCGGTACGTCCGCCCGGCCTCCCGCATGCCCACTATACGCCCTCGCTCAAAGTCCGTCAACTGCACATACGGTTCACGTCCACGCTGTCGCGGCATGCTACCAGTGTTAAAGACTGCGATGGAGCTCCGTATGCCAAGGCAAACTGGCTGACACTGACGGCGGCGGTGCACAAATGCTGCGCAGCTAGCGCCATTCGACGGCCAACACCGCGGTTCCTGGTGTGTCCTCTGTGCCGTGCATGTGATCATTGCTTGTACAGCCCTCTCGCAGTGTCCGGAGCAAGTATGGTGGGTCTGACACTCCGGTGTCAATGTGTTCTTTTTTCCATTTCCAGGAGTGTATATTTGCACTTCCTGGTAAAATACATCAAACACAACAACCAAGGAACATTACATTACTCACATAAAACTCAGAGCTTACAATAGCACCAGAGAGGTCTATTTTATTCCACATGATGCACTTTGCCACTGTCTCACATGAAACATATTGTTCACACAATTCCAACAGCCAACCTTTGAACATATATTTTGTGGCTTGCCTTCACAAGAAAAACCAAATAGCCCCACAACCTTTACAAACTTCTCTTTGTCCAAGGGTTTTGTCAAAAGGTCTGCCAACATGTCTTCTGTGCGCAGGTAGTCCATGGCGATGTTCGGTCGCTCTATGTGGTCCCAAATAAAATGGTGCCATATGTCAATATGTTTTGTTCTAGCACTAGTCAAATCATTTTTAGGTAGGTTAATGGGTCCTTTATTGACACAGAAGATCATTATAGGTTCCACAATTAAATTGTGTTCTATTTCACACATTAATGTTCTTAGCCACAACGCTTCCCGTGTGGTGTAAGATAGGGCCATATACTCGGCCTCTACGGTACTCAATGCTACAGTTTTTTGCTTTTGACAGAACCATGAAATGAGACCCCCCCCTATTAATTTAAAGCAGCAGCCAGTGGTGGAGTGCCTATCTCCCAATTCACTCTCCCAGTCTGCATCGCTTTAACCTTCTAGTTTTGCATTTCCTTCTGTATTGCATATTAATCTGTGGTTTGAAGTTCCTCTTAGATATCAGAATGTCCTTTTCACAACTTTCCACTGCCTTTCCTATGCAGAGATTGAACTTACATCTAAATACAGTACATACAAGTATGTGTAAGAAAGGTATATATAATGCTGGAGTTATATTACATAACCACCTGCATTTGCATACAAAGATGCCAACACTAAATAAACTTAAAATTAAGTTGAAACAATTCTTACTTTGCCACTAATTTTATTGTGTCGGACTTTCTGGAGCAGCATAATGAGCAAACTTCACTTACACATAACATAATCGACCCTCTGTACTTTTTGTTATGCTAACTTACTGTGGACTTGAAAAAGATGGAATAAGAGACAATGAAAGCAGGAAGCTGATACTAAACTCCAACTCAGCATGCTTTGGACACACAGAATGGACTGCCGCAAGCCAAGTTCAATGAACTTGCATATTAACCAAAATCTTACCCAAAATGATTTACATTTCCAATAACATTGTTTTATATAAAAACAAAGATGAGGTGACTTACCGAACGAAAGCGCTGGCAGGTCGATAGATACACAAACAAACCCAAACATACACACAAAAAAATATGTCTGCTTGTGTCTGTATGTGAGGATGGATATGCGCATGTGTGTGAGTGTATACCTGTCCTTTTTTCCCTCTAAGGTAAGTCTTTCCGCTCCCGGGATTGGAATGACTCCTTACCCTCTCCCTTAAAACCCACTTCCTTTCATCTTCCCCTCTCCTTCCCTCTTTCCTGATGAGGCAACAGTTTGTTGCGAAAGCTTGAATTTTGTGTGTATGTTTGGGTTTGTTTGTGTGTCTATCGACCTGCCAGCGCTTTCGTTCGGTAAGTCACCTCATCTTTGTTTTTATATATAATTTTTCCCACGTGGAATGTTTCCTTCTATTATATTGATATCAATAACATTGTTTGTTATAATCTAATAATTGCATGCTACAATATTGTGAAAAGGAAAGTTGCCACTCACCATTCAGCAGAGATGTTGTGTCGCAGATAGGCACAACAAAAAGACTGTCACAAACATACCTTTTGGTCAGTAGGCCTTAGTCAAAATTACACACAAACAAACACAAACACGCACACACATGCAAACATAACTCACACACACAACTGCAGTCTCAGGCAACTGAGGTCACACTGCGAGCAGCAGAACCCGTGCATTATGGGGCGCACAACTACAGTGGTCACTAGTGCCCAGACTAAATTATGAATGCACTGCGAGGCACAATGTTAAAACAGCAACTAAAAAGGATAACACTATAAAAGGCACTTTAACAGGCAAGGGATTAAAAGAAAACAGCATAATCAAATGTCCTTAGACAGGTTTCTCAAGTGGATAAAACTAAGAACACAAGCAGCTGCTCCTGCGTCATCCGCTAAAATTTCATCTAGAGTACATGGCAAGCCAAGATCAATGCGCAGTGTATTAAAAGTCGGACAGGATGTCAAAATGTGGCGTACCATCAGCAATTGCCCACATGGGCAGAACGGCGCCGGCGCAGCCATCATCAGACAGCGGTGACTGAACTGGTAGTGTCCAATCTGTAACTGGGCCAAAACGTCCTCCTCCCACTGAGAAAGGCGTGAAGAGGTCATCCAAGCCATAGGGAGAGGTTTCAAGGCCCGAAGCTTGTTTTCAGTAAGTGTAGACCAATCAGCATGCCACAGCAATAAAATGCGCTGACAAAAGACCCTGCTAAAATCAGATGAAGGCACACAACAAGAAGCCGTCCGAGGCTGGAGGACCGCAGCCTTGGCCGCGGCATCTGTTCCCAGGGATACCGACATGGCCAGGAACCCACATAGAGGTAACCGGAGAACCGTTGTCCACCAGCTGCTGAAGAGAGCGTTGGATCCGGTGCACGAAAGGGTGAACCGGATACAGATCACTGAAGCTCTGGATAGAGCTCAGGGAATCAGAGCAGATGACATAAGCAGAATGTCGGTGGCAGTGGATGTAAAGAACAGCCTGAGAGAGGGCAAATAGCTCAGCTGTGAAGACCGAACAATGGCCATGGAGCCGGTATTTGAAACTGTGCGCTCCGACAATAAAAGAACACCCGACACCATCATTGGTCTTAGAGCCATCTGTATAAATGAAGATAGTATTAATGAACTTCGAACGAAGTTCGACAAACCGCGAGCGGTATACCGAAGCTGGGGTAACCTCCTTTGGGAGCGAGCTGAGGTCAAGGTGAACGTGAACCTGAGCCTGGAGCCAAGGTGGCATTTGGCTCTCGCCCACTCTAAAGGTTGCAGGGAGTGGAAAATCAAAATGCTGAAGGAGGCGACAAAAGCGAACTCTAGGGGGCAGCAGGGCAGATACATACAACCCGTATTGATGGTTGAGAGAGTCGTCAAAAAAGGAACGATAAGATGGGTGGTGGGGCATTTATAATAGCTGACAGGCATACTGACAAAGCAGTATATCACACCAGTAGGTTAGTGGCAATTCACCGGCTTCAGCATGAAGACTCTCGAAGGGACTAGTATAGAACACTCCAATCGCAAGACGTAACCCCCGATGTTGTATAGAGTTGAGGCAGCGTAAGATGGACGGCCGTGCAGAGGAGTATACAGAGCTTCCATATTCCAGCTTTGAGTGGGCGATCGACCGATATAGGCAAAGTAGGATGGTTCGATCCGTTCCCCTCGACGTACCACTGAGAACACAGAGGACATTTAGGTAACGGATACAACGGGCAGCCAAATATGACACATGTGGAGAGCAGCTAAGTTTCCTGTCAAATGTAAGACCTAAAAATTTTGTTGTCTCCATGAACGGGAGAGCAACGGGACCGAGATGTAAGGACAGTGGGATAAATTCTTTGTAGTGCTAGAACTTAATACAGACCGTCTTCTCGGCAGAAAAATGGAAGCCACTGGCGGTCAAGACAATGCTGAAGACAGCGCTCCAGCAAACATGTACGCTGCGCGCTGCAGTAGATGGCAAAATCGTCCACGAAAAGGGAGCCAGATACATCAGCTGGGAGGCAATCCATTATGGGATTGATCGCTATGACGAAGAGAGCGACACTCAAAACTGAGCCCTGTGGCAATCCATTCTCCTGGCGAAAGGCATTGGACAGGACAGAACCCACATGTACCCTGAACTTTCGATCCATTAAAAATGCACGAATAAAAAGAGGGAGGCCACCGCGAAGGCCCCTTGTATACATGGTGCGGAGAATGCCCACCCTCCAACAGGTGTCGTGGGCCTTCTCCAAATCAAAGAACACAGCCACTGTCTGGCGCTTCCGCAAGAAGTTATTCATAATGAATGTCGACAAGGTAACCAGATGGTCAACAGCAGAGCGGCGCCTACGAAATCCACATTGTACACTGGTAAGTAGGCATCGGGATTTGAGCAGCCAAACCAAACGAGGGTTAATCATTCGTTCCATGACCTTACAGACACAGCTGGTAAGGGAAATGGGTTGATAACTGGAAGGCAAGTGCTTGTCCTTCCACGGCTTAGGAACCGGGACAAGAATAGATTTGCACCAGCATGTGGGAACATGACCCTCAATCCCCATGCGATTATAAGTACGAAGAAGAAAACCTTTACCCGCAGGAGAAAGGTTCTTCAGCATCTGAATACGAATAGAATCAGGCCCCGGAGCGGAGGACCGTGACCGGGCAAGTGCACTTTCGTGTTCCCGCATGGTGAATGAGGCATTATAACTTTCATGATTCGAGGAGCGGAAGTTAGGTGGCCTTGCCTCCTCTGCCTGTTTTCAGGGGAGGAAGGAAGGGTGGTAATGAGCAGAGCTCAAAACCTCTGCAAAAAATTGGCCGAAGGCATTGGAGATATCTTCAGGGGGCCACAAGGACATCATTCGCGACTGTCAAGCCAGAAACTGGTGAGTGGACCTTAGTGCCAGACAGCTGGCGCAGGCTACCCCAGACAACAGAAGAAGGAGTAAAACTATTGAAGGAGCTTGTGAAAGCAGCTCAACTGCCTTTCTTTCTTTCTTTAATAACATGATGACACTGCACACATAATCGTTTATAATTAATACAATTCACCATCGTAGGGTGGCATTTAAAGGTGCGTAAAGCACGTCGAGGAGCACGTATAGCGTCTCTACATGCTGTGGTCCACCAGAGGATTGGTACGCGACATGGAGAAGTAGTATGAAGGATGGAATATTCAGCAGCAGTGAGAATGACTTCCGTGAAGTGTGCAATCTGACTATCGCAGCTTGTGAAGATTTGATCCTGAAATGTCACCCTGGAAGAGAAGAGCCCCCATCTGCTTTGGAGATGTTCCAACTAGTTGGTCATGGAGATGGAGTATGATGCAGGAGATGGATAACAGAAGGGGAGTGGTTGCTCGAATACGTATCAGAAAGAGCATACCACTCAAACCGACTTGCAAGTTGGATAGTACATATAGAGACGTCTGAATGGGAATAGGTGTGAGTTGTGTCCAAAAGAAAAGTAGGGGCGCCAGTATTGAGGCAGACAAGATTGAGGTGGTTGAAAAGGTCTGCTAACAGGGAGCTTCTCGGGCAGGATGCTGGAGAGCCCCAAAGGGGATGGTGGGCATTGAAATCTCCAGTCAACAAAAATGGTGCACGTAGCTGAGCAATAATTTGCATCATGTCTGCCCTAGTAATGGCAGATGACGATGGAGTGTAAACAGTAAAAATGGAAAATGTGAAAGTGGGGAGAGTAATTTGGACGGCAACTGCCTGCAGATCGGTGTGCAATGTGATGGGATTGTAGTAGATATCATCCCGGACCAGCAACGTAACCTCTGCATGAGCCGGAATAACTGCCACAGGGGGTAGGTCAAAACGCACAGAGGTATAGTGTGCCAAGTCAATACGATCACATGGGTGTAGCTTCGTTTCCTGGAGAGCTACTACAAGTGGACAGTGCAAGCGTAGCAGCAACTTTAAGTCCTCTTGGTTGGAATATTCCAAAGAAGAAGTGCCATCGTGAGAAGAAAAAGAAAAAGGAGAAGCAAGAAGGGGACAGTTTGTAATGCTATTGTAAATATAATACTGCCATTAATCTGTATATTTTAAAATTTTGTTTGTCCCACAATAATTTTGAAAAATTAAGAAAATACTATAACGAGAGTAAGCTTTTGTTAAGTGTAGTTTATCTATTAAAACATATTTTGTAAATAATTATATAATATTTCAAGTACAACTACAATTAATTAGGTCAATTTTGTATGTATATGTTGTCATGCAATTGTAGATGGTTCATACTTAGGGTTTTTGTAAGCAGAAGTGTAAATTGAAAATGTGTAGGGATCATAGGTAGAACGGAACTCCGTTCTGTGGTGGAATGGAAAAGGTGGTGGGGCACGCGAATGAGATTTTGGCGCACAAGTGGCTCACACAGTCGGTAGCTGCCCTGCAAGTAGTGAACACGCATTACGTTGGTCAAGCACTAGAGGCCCCGAATTTATCCGCAAGACTGGGTTTTTGGCCTCGGACATGTTCTACATGATTGGCACAGTATGGCAATAAATTAATAGCTCAGGAATTTGCAATTTTATCATCGCCACCAAGAGGAAGACAGAGCTACGTACATCAAGAGCCGTACCTGCGCAATGTTACTATGCAGCACCGCCTCACGCCATCTTCGACATCAGTAACAGGCAAAGTACTTTATTTAGAAGTGTATCACAGTATGAACCATCCATCTTCAATCAGTGAAATATAAGTGTTAAGTGTACCTTTGTGTTTAACCGTGATTTTCCTATGTCATTTGCCTCAGTATGGTCCTTACCTAAACAAATTTATTCCGAGTATCCTGATGTTTATTGAATCTTGAATAATAGTAAATTACTGGCACTAGTACTGTTTTGGTAGTAAATTCTGAAAATCATTATTAAATACTAAAGTTTGCACGTATCAGTTTAAGGGCTACCGCTTTGTGTAACCGTGAGGATAAGTTTTCAATAGTATTTCTGAAAGTAAAGTAACATAATTGTTTAACTGCAACAATCTTAACAGTAATTGTTCATGTTGCTACTCCATGTCAAAGAAAGTCAGACAAATATTGGTGTTAGAAAAACGTTAACAAATAACAGTCCTAAAGAAATGTAATTTAGTCATGCTAGATAATAGTTTTGATCATATGAATGATAGCTATAAGTTTACAATTTTTTTGTATCCTTGTTGAAACATGTATGTCTCTTCTTTAAATAATTGCTGAAGTATAGTGATAAATTCCATAAGTAACAGAAAGTGGGATTAATAGTAATTACTGCCAAGTGACCGTAGTAAGTGAAAGTAGTTATTTATTCAGTGTTGAAAGTTGACTTCATCTTTTTGTGTAGCCACTGTGCCCGATTTGGGCTGGCGGCTGTTTTATTAAGCGAAACAGTTTATTGTTATAACAGGCTTTGTCTGATAAAAGGTTTCCAAAAGTAATTATTCTCACTGCTTTCTCTCAAACTGTATGATTCGGAGAAAAATAGTTTGATACTTTACCATTGGGTTGAACACGGTTAAAATCTCTCTCCGAGAGTCGATGGTTCTGAGTGTTAGTGCTGCCTGATTTTGTGGTGGTGTTCCTGCCGTTACTTACTACACGGTTCTGACATTCCGAATCGTGGATCTTCAGTCTTTACGTTCTGGTACCGTATTGACGAGAACGTGAAAGGGTCATTGCAAGTTCCTTCTTGAAGGCCCGTGCATCTGACTTCTGGGTCTTAGTCTTGGCAGAAGCTGATGAAGGTGCTTGTGTCTCAGGGGTGACGGGAGGAAGAGGAGACATTGACCGGGCGATCTTAGCACTGGCCAAACAGACGACCATAGCACTAAAGGTCAGAACACATGTCTGCATCAATACCTCCATGGTAGGCCGAGGAGAGGCGAGGACAGAACTGTATTTCCCTGCTAGGAGCAGCATGGGCTTCCTACTAGCAAAAAGCTTGTGAACAGCTGAGGTGGACAGTTTCTCTTTGACCCAAATTTCCTGTATACAGCGTTCATCCTTGTAGATGGGACAGTCGCGAGAGGACGCTGCATGGTCACCATGACAGTTCACGCAACGAGGAGATGGAGGTGGACAGTCACCCTCATGGGCAACCCTGCCACAAGTGACGCATTTAGCCGCATTAGAACAAGACTGGCGGGTGTGATTAAAACGCTGACACTGGTAGCAGCGCGTAGGTGTCGGGACATAGGGGCGAACAGAAATAACCTCATAGCCCGCTTTGATGCGCGACGGCAGCTGAACACTATCAAAGGTCAAGAAAAGTGTCCAGGTCGGTACAAGGTCATTGTTGACCTTTTTCATGATCCTACAGACAGCCGTCATGCCCTGCTCAGTGAGGAAAGACTGAATCTCCTTGTCAGTCAATCCGTCTAGTGATCTAGTAGAAACCACACCACGCGATGAATTCAAAGTGCGGTGAGCCTCCACCTGGACAGGGAATGTGTACAGGAGTGTGGCCTGAAGGAGTTTTTGTGCCTGAAAGGCACTCTCAGTTTCAAACAACAAGGTACCGTTACGCATCCTGGTACAATATTTGGCAGATCCGTCTATGGCATCTACACCCTTCTGAATAACAAAAGGGTTGACAGATGAAAAATCCTTTCCGTTCTCAGATCTAGAAACGACGAGGAACTTTGGGGCAGGCAATAGTACTTTTGTCACTGGTGGTTGGTCAAGTTTCCGTTTTTGGGTGGAATCCAAGACAGAAGAAGAAGAGAAATCCATTGCAGATGAATCCCCCATGATTGCCAGCGTCTCCGATGGCGCACTCCTTCCTTGTGGGGACCCTCTCAGAGGGCGCTCCTGCCTTAGGTGAATGTTTACACCTCAGGTCACACCTCCCAAGAAACGGATGGAGGGCCCAATCGGCATGGTCGGGAGGTGTCAGCTCGGGCAATCACCCCTCCCCGGGCCTGGCCTTTACCAGGGGGTCGCACAGGCTCTACTTGTCGACCCAGGGCAGGGAATTACGCTTTACCCCATCACAGGCTATGCGTGCGAACGCGTGGGTCGGCCTTCAGGCATGCACAGGGAGGAAAGAAGAATAGGGAAAAAAAGGGAGAGAAAGGACAGACTGTCTCAAATGCCGAGGCGGAGACCAGAGGGTGGACAAGAAGGCAAGCAGAAGAAGGCAAGGAGAAGAAGGCAAGGAAAGAAATAAGGAAGACAGTGAGAAAGGGAGAAGGACAAAGAAAGGAAACAAACAAAGGAAGGAAGAAACCAGAATAAGCGAAAAACCAAAATGACCAAAAATGTAAGTCGTTGAACCGTCTGTCTCTGGACGCAGGCACAAACTATCCCCTTGACGGTGAGGGACTCCTTTTAGTCACCTCTTATGACAGACAGGAATACCTCGGGCCTATTCTGACCCCAGACCCGCAGGGGGGTGTGGTGAGAGTGGTGACTGGGTGTGGGGTAAGGAGGAGGCTGGAGCAGTGGTGGGGAGGGATACTAAGGTAGGGGTGGCGGACAGTGATATGCTATTGGGGGGTGCGCAGGAATTAGATGGAAAGTGGGTAGGGCAGCTATGTGCAGTTGGGAGATTAAACGGAGGGCAGCAAAGAGGTTGGGAGTGGGGCCTGGGGGGTGGGAGGTGGGGGGAGTGGGGGTGGGGGAGGATAGCAGAAAACATGAGAAGTAAAAAAACTGGGTGCAATGGAAGAATGAGGGCTGTGTAGTGCTGGAATGGGAACAGAGAATGGGTTGGATGGGAGAGGACAATGACATGAATGTATAACATACTGCACGGAAAGTTCCCACCTCTGCAATTCAGAAAAGCTGGTGTTGGTGGGAAGGATCCATAAGGCACAGGTTGTAAACCAGTCATTGAAAGTAAGGATGTCATGTTTGGCAGCGTGCTCACCAACAGGGTGGTCCACTTGTTTCTTGGCCACAGTTTGTTGGTGGCCAGTCATGGGGACAGACAGCTTGTTGGTTGTCATAGAATGCCCAGTGTGCATGACAATCAACAAGCTGTCTGTCTGTCTGTCCACATGAATGGCCACCAACAAACTGCGGCAAAGAGATAAGTGGACCACCCTATTTCTGAGCACGCTGCCAAACACGACATCTTTCATTTCAGTGACTACTTCACAGCCTGTGCCGTATGGATCCTTGCTACCAACACCAGCTTTCCTGAACTGCGCAGGTGGAAACTTTCCCTGCAATATATCCTATGTTCCCGTAACCTTACTGGCCTCAACCTTCATTAGTCATTGTCCTCTCCCATCCACCACCTTCTCTGTTCCCATTCCAGCACTACACAGCTCTCATTCCTCTATTGCACCCAGTCTTTTTACTTCTCTTCTTTTCCGCTATCCTCCCCCCCCCCCCCCCTCCCGGGGCCCACTCCCAACCTCTCCGCTGCCCTCCGTTGAACCTCCCTACTGCATACAGCTGCCCTACCCAGTTTCCACCTTATCCCTGCACACTCCCCAACAGCATGTTATTGTCCGCCATCCCTACCTTATTGTGCCTCCCCCTCCCAGCCCCAGCCTTCTGTTTACCCCCAACCAGTTGCCACTCCCACCATGCACCAGTGCTGCTGCTCACAGTGTGGCCTCAGTTGCGTGATACTGCAGTTGTGTGTGTGTGTGTGTGTGTGTGTGTGTGGTCTAATTTTGCGAAGGGCTTAGTGGCCGAAAGCTACATTTGTTACAGTCTTTTTGTTGTGGCTATCTGCGACACATCATCTTTGTTATGTGGCAACTTTCCTTTTGTTACATTGTTACATTCCATCCTAGATTCTCCATTGTTTAATTGCAGACTACATTTGCAAATGATACTTTGCAACCATGTAAAGGGCTCCCTCCCCTCCCCCCCCCCACCCCCCCCCCCTCCACCCCACAAGGCAGGTCCAATGAACTTCCTCCACATTAAAAAATGTGCATAACAAGCTAAATCTTTCCAATAATTTTATTTATTGTAATACAGTAGTTACGTTTTACATTCACAAATGACAAAACATCTTTTTGTAAGTCAGGTACAAGATGCAAAAAGTTAACTGAAAGAGGGAAAGGAATAACACAAAATACAACTTGTAATTTGTAAGTATAATGTACAACTCAACAAGTAAGGGCAGCTGAACTCGCACTCAGATAAATTTATATGAAAATGCATACATTTCAATTAAATTGTTATAATTGTTACAAATCACAATACATTACTTCTGTTTCCTCACTCTGGGACAGTGTGTGGTTTGTAATTTTCTTTTTGTCACCTTGAACCCAGATAAACCAATACCTCAAACACCTACATAATGGGTGACTAATCCCTTGATCACATTACAGCAAAGCGGTACTTCCGTATGTAAATCAAAAACATAATTTACAATAGTTTTCTTACTGATACTTGCTGATAACTAATTTTCTCTATATTTCTTAATGAACCTTTCTGCAGTCCTTACAATGTCCAACTCAACTTGTGAAATGTACTTTAAGCCCCCAAAGTCTGAAAATTCATTTTGTTCTAGATCATCATGTCCACTTTTGTCAAAAATATGTGCACTCAGTGCAAACCCCCTTTTTCAAAACAGCAGATACTGAAATACCCACTAAGTAATGCACATTATTTATATCTAGACCACTTAAGTAATCAGTGGAAGCACTTGGTCTAAGCAAACTAGTTGGAACATCTGACTTAAGGCCATTCTGATTAGTGTCAGAGAAACTGAGCAAAGCTCTGTCACTATTAAGCAGTAGTTTGTATTACTGAATGGTGTCAGAAACTGTATCACAGTAATCAATTTGAGTTCTTTTCTCGCAACTAATGCAGAAAGATTCAAACCAGCTTTCTTACATATCTGGGCAAAAATGTTTTCCAAAGAATACCTGCTTCCCATCAGGTATCTGTAGCCCTTATTGAAAGCAGCTTTAGCCAGGCATATAAATGATAGTGTGCTCATAAGATAACCTGTATGTAATGGCTCCCACCCAGAATCTCCTCTCTTGGTTTTATCAATAATTTTCACAAAATTTTCCAGAAACTCCCAACTTCTTTTAAATTGTTTTTCGTCAATAATGTCTTAATTGTTCAGGACATCAATAAAGTGGACCATTCATTCAGAAATCTATTACACCATGCTATGGTAAGAGCTTCAGGTGGCAAAATTTGCATAGTTACTGACATTTCCTGTGCACTAGCTCTTTTCGAGGACAGATATCTTAATGCAAGGCCAACATTCATTTTTTTAATAATCTGGTAAAGGTATATAGCTGTTTGAAAGATGGTGCAATGATCTGAGTCTACTCTCACTGCTTAACTCCATAGTCCACAATTTTGAAAGATAATAAGGTGTGACCACTGTTGAGTGTAACCGTCTTTATCCGCTACTTTCTGAGGGATAACAGTGTTACTGCTCCAGATGCCAGAATGCCAATTTCTTACAAGTTGACGAACACTTGCAACAACACAGGTATCAGATCTAGCATGTTGGAAAGAAATTCTTGAGAGCACATAACTGAAATACCCACTCCACATCACAGACTTTTGTTCATTCCTCCCATATCAGAAACAACAGCGGAGACATGTAAATAAATTTCTGTTGTCTTATCAATAAGGGCAAAAGTGAGAGTTCCAGTATCATTTCCTGATGTGCTAGGGCCAGTAACATTAATTTTGTATAAATATTCAACCATCTGCTTCCAGTCATATGTAACACTTCTCAAAATTACAACAGTCAGATGGCTACCTGTTGCTGAACTGTTTCCCAAAGCAAAGCAAAAGAATCACAAAACATCTGCCTCTAATCATCAGATCGATCACTGCCAGAGGCTTCCATCTCATGAATCATTAGGACAAAATCCTTTTTAATATCTTTCAGAAGATCTACTTTGATCTGAACAATACAACAATACAATCAAAAACTCCAAAATATAATTTCACACCACCAGTATGATTGTTCAGGGTTTCATATTAAGGATTTATAACCTTCTTTGCCCAATATAAATATTAACTTCATACCTTTTACAATGCTGTCTGCTGATCACCTCCAAATTGTATTGTTACCAAGTCTGTTGATCTGTTCTGAAGTCTGGAAATTACTTAATGTCCTATCAAATCTTTCAGCGGTTCTTTAAGAAAAGAATTCTCATGTTTCAAAACAAAGCAACCCTGTTTTTATGTTCTACTGCATCTAAATCAGGTATCTGCTCAAAGTTGTGTATCATCTACATGTCTTGATTGTAGGCATGATGGACTCAGAAGAACCATGTTGCACCTACATATTTATACAACATTAATGTTACAAATTGCAATACGTAATCACATGAGTACATTATTAATCACAATGATTTTCTTCAGTTTCTAACAAAAACCAAAGGGATCTGAAATGGTGGATAAAACCGAAAGCTCAAGCTGGTTTTCAAATTCTTTCAGGCGGTTTGTATCATAAAACTTGTGACAGGGCTGTAAGTGGCCAAGTCTGAGCTCAATGTCAGACAGAAAATTTATTGGGACTTTTAACCAGCACATATTTTTACTGTGTGTATTAGTATTCTGTGACATGTTTATGATTACAGAGGGAGAAGGACCTGAAAAGGTGGACATCTACAATTTCTTTGTACACAACACTGTACACAAAATGAGCATATGACAAGTTGACAGAATAACTTTGGACTTATTGACAGCTGCTGACAGGGCAAACTGTGGAATGGTGATAATCATGCTACAAGAAGTTGAATCAGACCATAGACTAAATAATATAGCAAAATACATTAACAGAAATAGGAGATTGGGGGTAGGGGGAAATACACTCAAAGGAGGTGGAAATAAGTTTGCATATACCAGAAAGTAATGTGTTTGCATAACTAATCCTTGTAATGCTTATAAACAACAATGTATGGGGATCTAATTCATACTTAATTATGTTTCTTGACAGTTTGACAACACCTGATGAAATCAGACCTCCCAAGAATGCCACTAAACTTAAGAACAATCCAAACTAGTTACTCAAATTAAGTAATGGCCTGTGAAATGAGTCGGGTAGTGTGTTTTATAGCAACTGGACTTGTTGGGGGATGACTGTGGTGTTACACAAGTGCTGACTGTAAGCATTTAGAAGTGAAATTAGATACAGTTACAATGGTAAGAGCACACAGAACTAGTATAAAAATCTTACCAAATACATGCAGCAATTAAGATACTGAGGAGACCAATGGAGCTAATGGAAATATATTCTGAATCAATAGCAGGCCCTTATGAAGAATAACTCAGGAAGATGAAGATGTTCAAAAGAGTGTGGCCAAATATGCCTGCAGTGACCACATACAAATTAGTGGTTTGATGGAATCCATTGTCACAATGCAATAAATGCAGAAGGCCTATAGGAATGTACAGAAAACACAAGGGACTAAAAGCTTGGGATATCTGAAAGGGGGAAATGCCATTACAGTGGAAAAAGGCATATGTTCTAGGGTTCAAACTAACACTTGACTATGAAAGACATCTAAGGAGATCTTCATTTTTAGCAAAAGATTAGAAGATGGACTCACGTATCAAGATAAAATGTCTTTTCACAGTGCTTCTCAATCAAGTGATGGCCACAAAAACAGAAGTGGATCACAAAAGCACAAGTAAAGTAATATTAACCCCCCCCCCCCCCCCAATATAAAAATCCTCCTGTGACACAGAGTTCAGCCAGTTTCATACCAACTTTTCACTGTCACAACTGATGACCAGAAAAAAATAACTAGAAACAATAAACATTAAGTCATACAGGTATGTACTAATGTAAGTCCAAGCTCATTCATTTTTTGTACTGAAAAAAAAGCAGGCTATTGCACATCTATCACACAAATACCACCATCTACATGTAGCAGAGCGTTTAAAGATCTAGTGGGTCAATGGAAGCATCCAATTCCACCTGTCTGCTTTGACCTGGGATGTAAGGGTGTTGTGATGTGTGACATCATTACGACTCGGAGTTTATGAGTTGGCTGTGTTTGTAGATGTCTTGTTGTGTATTGGGTTTATTTGAGTCTTGGCGTTGGATGTGTGACGTCGTTGGCTGTGTTTGTAATTCCAAACGTAAGGTTTGGAAGTTTTTTCAATGAGTCATCACTTTTTTTGTTTGTGTGTTTGGCGTTTTCGTTAGGTGTTGTTGGTTTGTTGTGTGGTAAGAAGTTTAAATTGTTTGTGGGGAGGAGGGGATCGGGGGTTGGGCTGGCCAACCTAGTTTGCAATGCCAAAATTTGTTGGTGGTAAGTAATTTTTTTTTTGTATATTCTTCTCGAGTTGTGGTGTTTTGTGTATTTTTGGTGTCTTGAATGTGTTTTATTTTATTTATGGATGTTTGATTAGTGGATTTTTTAGGTTGTGGTTTTGGTTTTATTTTTTGTAGTTGTAGGTGTTGGTTTTTTGGTATCAATAGTTGTAGTTGACCTATATAGGTCACTGGAACTGTCTGATCCCAATATTATAGTTTTAGTTGCAGGTACTGGTGTTTAGGTATCGTCATCTGTGGTTGACCTATATAGGTCAAGGGAAATGTCCAATTCCAACTTTCGTAGTTTTAATTGTACATATTGGTGTTTTGGTATCGTCACCTGTGGTTGACCTATAGAGGTAAAGGGAAGTGTCCGGTTCCTGCAGAGTTTGTTCGTGTGGCGGAATGTTGTAATTTTTTTGTTTTTGTTCGTCATTTTGTGTTTTGGGTCGTGGTGTGTGTATTTTTTTATTATTATATTTAGCTTGTCCTCACCCTAAAAACCCCCAATATCTCACGGTTGCCCCATTAGTGTGATTGTATTTTTTGGAGGTAGATGTTATTGTCTTATTTATATGTATTTTTGTGTTTTTTGCCGTGCGTATGTAGTTACGTCATAGGTGCGATATTGGAGACATTTAGAAGTCATTTCTGCCATTTTCATACGTCATGGGTCAAAGCAGACGGGTGGAATCGGACACTTCTGTAATCACGATTTTGCAGCTGAATTTTTGTTGTGGTGAATAACCAATGCCTAACGCACAACTAATCGCCATCTTTGCTAATGAGATATCCTGACAGTCTAAACCTACTCTCAGGATATCCTACGAACAACAAATGGCATTGATTACCAGCTCACATGCAATTCATACCTTGCCACTGTGACTGGTATATATCCAATGGTACAAAACACACACGACACTCTTCATTCTTGCGCCCTCCTACAATGATACTGTACAGGATATCCCAAGTACTCTGGAATCTGCAGAAATTGCCTTCATTTTTGTGTCACAAGGAATATTTAACACTTTTTTCCCCCAAATGCCCAGACACTCTAACCCTTAAAATGTTTACGCTGGAAAACTTGCAGTTGATAGCACACTGAGGAAACAATCTGGGAAACACTGAATTTATTGTAGGATTAACATCTTTTATTCACTAACTCACCATTTCTTATATATGCTTTTACTCTTGCTCTCCGCTACGGTCGCAGGTTCGAATTCTGCCTCGGGCATGGATGTGTGTGATGTCCTTAGGTTAGTTAGGTTTAAGACTTTAAGTAGTTCGAAGTTCTAGGGGACTGAGGACCTCAGATGTTAAGTCCCATAGTGCTCAGAGCTATTTGAACTATTTTTGATCTCTGGCTCTCAACTGGAACTTGAGGATAGGGCACATCAAAGAAGAGTAGGGATGACATTTGGTTGCACGTTCTTCTTGTCTGCCTGGTTTTGCTCAAACTAGTTTTCTTCAAAATGGACCTCGAATAATAATTGCAAATATTTTGATAGCACCAAAACGTTGTCATTAAGGAATATTAATTTACTCCTATTAAATTAACAGCTCCTTGAGGCGACTTGTGATTTTATACAGTTGTTCTAAATAAAATCAAGAGAAGTAGCTTACTTTAAACTTACAATGTTACGTCGCGTTATATACACATAACCTGCAGCAAAATTATAATAAACACACTCCTTATATGATTATTTCATTACCGTCCCTCTGCCAATGTGTCTCACCGAGCGAGGTGGCGCAGTGGCTAGCACACTGCCCTCGCATTCGGGAGGACGACGGTTCAATCCCGCGTCCAGGCATCCTGATTCAGGCTTTCCGTGATTTCCCTAAATTGCTCCGGGAAAATGCCGGGATGATTCCTTTGAAAGGGCACGGCTGACTTCCTTCCCCGTCCTTCCCTAATCCGATGACCTCGCTGTCTGGTCTCCTTCCCCAAAACAACCCAACCCTCTGCCAACGTGCCTATTCCCAAAACAAAGAAAAATGCTTTTACTTGCAATACACAGGTAGTTGTTCGATTTTGGTGTCCAGTCTTGGCGTCTTAAACTTATAAGGCACCTCTTACACCCATCTATATCTGACAGAAACCAATAAAACTTATAACCATCAGTCTGCTATTATTTGAGCATTTTGGAGCTGCACACCCAACCATTTGACGTTGTGAAGCAATAAAATTAAGCAAAATTCATCATTTCGCTTTTCTTCGCCACACGAAGCATACAATATTCGTCGTCGTCGGATTTGGATTCAAAATTGCGTATTATTCAGTTCTGTACAATCTAGGGGCATCGTTCAAGTACTCTATGAGAACTTTACTGTACTGTGAAGGGAAACATTTCCATTATAAACAATAAACATCGATATTTATCTGCTAACGAAAATACGTACAAACATCTCAAACAATACTTATAACTGAACAAAAAGAGTCTCTTTACCTTAACCATCGTGTTTCCTCCTTACGAAACTAATACCGTCATAAGGAAATATATTTTTCTCCTTCACTGTAGCTGACTTTTTCACTTAAAACGTTATTTAATGAAAATTGTTTTCTCCCTTATATTCAGTGTGGTGACAGTTCTATTCTGTTACTGTAAGGCCTAAACCTAAATAATTCTTCGCATTTAGATATCTGACATCGCTTGTGGAGTAAACCTCAAAGGAAAAAATATTCAAACTGTCACGGGACAGTTGCAATTTGTCACTAAAACAAAAAACAATAATAAAATTAAGATGAAACAAAAACACAAGATTCACTACTATCAATTGAGTCGGCGTGGAGAAAATAGGTTGTAAGATGTTAGCAGATGACGACGCCGTAAAAACTTTTTTCCCAAGAAACCTTGACGTGACGAATCGTTGATGGGCTGTGTGAATGCAGCCACTTGAAATGCATTATGGAACGTTTTGACGGTATGGGACGTGACATGACGTGATGGTCAGTGTGAATTTCTCTTTTACACGTTATCTTTCCTTGTGTCTTTCAAGCCACTATCTATATTTCATTTTCATTTCATTTATTATCGTCCTTTGCATCATTTACATGATATAGGAAATGTCATAATATTGTCCAGAATATGCGCAGCAGAATATTACAAATTTCGATCAAACACATAAAATTAACATTATATAATATGTTGAAAATTAAAACATTGAATTAATGGGTTGTTCTTTTACATGTTCTATCTTCATCAGCATTCCTCTACACTGCCCTCCCTTCTGCCTTCTAAAGTGCTGCCGAAATCACAGCGTTGTGGCATTACTTATTTTGTGAAGCGAAAGGATGTAGGTATGCTTCTCTTCTCTTCCCTTTATTTCCCAGAGATGTGAGGTATATCGAAACCAAAGATATTTGTTTTGGTGAATGCGTCATGTGTGTTGACGTCTGAGTTTGTTATGATGAAAGTTAAGCGAAGCGATGAAGAGTTTTCGCGGCTGTGGTGTTGGTGGTAAAGGCGTATGAAACAGAGCGCAGTATAGGATTACCTGCTTGTTTAGTTCCTTTTCCGTGACATTTCAGCATCAGTTTTGAGAAAAATGAAGAAAATGACAGGTCAATTCCGCAACACAACGTGGGATCCAATACTGATTATATCGCAAATCGTGGCCTTACAAAGTGTAATGTATGTTGGTCTCGGACTGTGGATCACCATCGTAGATTTTATCGTCGGATCATCTCGCTCATTAGACCACATATTTAAGTATCAGGTTGAGTATCAAAGGACGAGCATGTTTCGTCAAATCACCAAGTGAATAATTAATTATAAGAACAGTTTTAGTAGTAATGTGCTTGTGTGGTGAGGGACAACCCGTTTATAATTCCTATTACCGACTCGTACCCGTTTGTTCTATGTATATTGCCCATCATTACCGGAGTACTGTTCATGTTACAAATGTTCTATATTCTTGTGTGAAGTGATGTAGTTTTCAGTGTAGCAGGTGATTATAAACGTTCCTTGAAACGTTGTACGTAGTGAAATATGTTATGAAGTTTCGTCTCTAAGTCATGTTAGTGCTAGGGAAATAGTTTATCAGTTCAATAGTAATATACGATCCCACAAAGTTCGTGCGCCATTAATCCAAGAATCAATTATACAGCTCCACCAACTCTCACCTTTCAATCTAACCAAGGCTTCAGGCTACAACGCAGATCATTCTGTCATTATAAACTACATTGCAAAAAATAATATAGTTATAAAAGAAGTGTTATCGGAGTTTTATTCACTTTCTGTTTCTGTATGTCTTATGTCACATGACACATCTTAATCAGGTTATGGGATGAAGCCAGCATTTGGTATCGGAAGGTTTTGATGACCCACGTCCATCAAAATAATGACTATCCTTGTGAGATACCTGCCTGTGAACACTGACTTGAGACTCACCATTCGAAATGTTTAATAACAGTAGCAATCTGGGTTTGGTATCACTTTTATTGGTTTCAGATAAACTTACAGCGTTCCCACTTAATGTATCTCTTGGACTGAGCTGTAGATCAGTCACACCAATCTTCAGTTCACATATGTTCTGTCATGTCACCAGTCAAAACCAGTGGTCAGATTCACAATCCCTACTTGACCACATAGTAATATGTTGTTGCATTTTTAAGTAACACTAAATAAATTTTAAGAAAACTGCTAGACTGTAGCTTTCTCTCTGACTTATTATGGGAGATGATAGCCTCACAAGAATATTTTATTTGTGCACTGGCTGTTTTCATTCTGGAAAGGTATTGGACATAGTTGCATTATTGTTACAGCTGTGTGTATGAAGTAAATGTGACTCATTTAGTAGACAATAAAGATCCAATATTTAGTCAATCCAGAGAGCTTTTCTTCTGGCAGTTATTGTTTCTTTCACCTCTGGCAATGATTAGTATATATGGAAAATTACAAATCAAGTCGTGACTCAGAGTTCATGTTAAACTGTTAATAATTAGCTGCTTAAGTAAGTTAAATACTGGAGGAAAGCCGGAGTGTACCACCTGCAGTGTGGAGGTTAGCTGTCACATATTTGAAAGAAAGCTTCCTTGAGATTTACATTAAGAGCTCTATAAATTTATTTACACTTTTAGGCTAAGTGTGGAACACACTTTTTAAACAATGTGGTTCCAATGAGATTCATTACATTTTGCAAAGTCTGTATTGTAGTCCACTTGTATATACATGAGTGTTTAAATCTTATTTTAGCTAAGGATTACAGATCTAGTGTGTGTGACCAAAAATGTGTAGGGAAATCCTCCCAGTGGTTTAGTTAGTTTTGTGATTCTCTCTTCAAAACTTCAAGATTTAATATCAATACAAAATGACTTGTGTTGAAACAAGGCACCAATCAAGCAGTTCTGAATAAAGTTACTTTGTGATTGATAGACTGCAGCTGTGTGTGTGTGTGTGGGGGGGGGGGGGGGGGGAGAGGAGGATGTCAGTATTTCCAGTGTACAGCCAGCCACATTTCACAAGACACTCCACATATCTGCACAGCAGGCAACACAGTGAGCCACAGTGGTCGAGAATGAACTACATTTGGTTGGGCTTTACATACTACTCGACTTGCTGAAATGTCAACCATACATTGATTATAATTGGAGTGTAAAGGTATGGTGTTTTACACAAAAAATTACCTTGTGGCATTTCTAAGAGACAGAGTGAGGTACAATGATTAAGTTGCTGGAGCCTTTTTTAATTATTGGTGAGAGGTCAGATCCCTGTTTAACATCCAGGTTTGACTTGTCAGATTTTTTTTTACATTGTTTAAAGCATTAAAATTCAAATTAGACAAAACCACCGAAATGTTCACAACTTCTTAAATGGCTTCAGAAAGGTAAACATTACCTAGTGGACCTGTTGAATTTTGAGACGTCTTCATTGAATAATGAAGGTTCTGAAAGCAGTTTTTGTTGTTATAACAAAAAGTGTTAAATATAGCACAAACATAGGAAGCAGGCTACACGGCAGATTGTTGTTACCACATCCTTGCTTCAAATTCATTGCCACCTACAACCAAATTAAAACCTTCAACCCTAACTTAGAACTCTGGGTACACTACAGTCAGTCTGTCACCACAATCAAAATTTCAGGAGGGGGAGTGCTTCCACCATCACACTCTAGTCAGGAAGATGAACGAAGTAATGGAGTTCTTCTGGGTATTAAACTGTATGGGGATTTCTGGAAATAACTCATAACCAAACACTGACACATTGCTTGTGAACGTAGAATAAAGGTCCACTGCCTTTCTTATGCTTGGTTTCCTTATTGTTGGATGGTCGCAAATCTTTATAAAGATTAATAGCTGAAAATTTTCAAATAATAAACTGCAGTTAGTTCTGCAAATGATCTGGTTACAATGAATGTAATTTCATGTACAATTACAGAAATACTCTGCAAATCACACTTAAGTGCCTGGCAGAGGGTTCGTCGAACCGCCTTCACAATAACAGTGCGTAGAAAAAGCAAACACCTGTATCTTTCTGTGTGAGCTCTGATTTCCATTATTTTATTATGATGATTATTTCTTCCCATGCAGGTCATTACCAACAAAATATTTTTGCATCCGGAAGAAAAATGTGGTGAATTTTGTGAGAAGATTCCAGCGCAACAATAAACGCTTTCGTTTTACTGATGTTCACCCCAAATCTGGGTTTATGGGAACATCCGATTCCACCCATCAGCTTTGACCAATGACGTCACCAATATGGCGGAAACGGCCATTCACAACAACTCCCATATTGCAAGTATGGCGTCATTACGTAAACATGACAACAAACATGAAAATTGATCGAAAAACCATCAAATACATATTCCTCCGATATTATAATGAACCTCATGGGACAAGCGGGGGAAATTGGGGGTTTTTGGGTGGAGACAAACTCGTAACAAACACACGCTGCTAAACCAAATGATAAAACCGGTAAAATAAACCGACCATAACATTCGCAAAATCAACTACAAACAATATCCAATGGAATCAAACACATCCCTTGACCTATATAGGTCAATGGGAAGTATCGATACCAGTTCAGAAACCTTAAAACCTACAACCACTTCCACAATCATCACTACCTCAAAAACCACAAGAAAACACCAAATCTGGAATCGAACACTTCCCTTTACCTATTTAGGTCAATGGAATGTATCAATACCAATTCAGAAACCACAAAACCTACAACCATTTCCACAATCATCACTACCTCAAAAACCAAAAGAAAACACCAGATCTGGAATCGAACACTTCCCTTGACCTATATAGGTCACCGGAAAGTATCGACACAAATTCAGAAACCACAAAACCTACAACCACTTCCACAATCATCAATACCTCAAAAACCACAATAAAACACCAGATCTGGAATCGAACACTTCCCTTGACCTATATAGGTCAATGGAAAGTATCAATACCAATTCAGTAACTACAAAACCGACAACCAATTCCACAATCATCACTACCTCAAAAACCACAAGAAAAAACCAGATCTGGAATATAACTCTTCCCTTGGCCTATACAGGTCAAAAGGAAGTATCGATACCAATTCAAAAACCACAAAACCTACAACCACATACACAATCATAACTACCTCAAAAACCACAAGAAAACGCCAAATCTGGAAACAAACACTTCCCTTGACCTATATAGTTCAACGGAAAGTATTGATACCAATTCGAAAACCACAAAACCTACAACCAATTCCATAATCATCACTACCTCAAAAACCACAAGAAACCACCAGATCTGGAATCAAACACTTCCCTTGACCTATATAGGTCAAAAGGAAGTATTGATACCAATTCAGAAACCGCAAAACCTACAACCACTTCCACAATCATCACTACCTCAAAAACCACAAGAAAACACCAAATCTGGAAACAAACACTTCCCTTGACCTATATATGTCAACGGAAAGTATTGATACCAATTCGAAAACCACAAAACCTACAACCAATTCCATAATCATCACTACCTCAAAAACCACAAGAAACCACCAGATGTGGAATCGAACAGTTCCCTTGACCTATATAGGTCAAAAGGAAGTATTGATACCAATTCCAAAACCGCAAAACCTACAACCACTTCCACAATCATCACTATCTCAAAAAGCACAAGAAAACACTAAAGCTGGAATCGAACACTTCCCTTGACCTATATAGGTCAATGGAAAGTATCGATACCAGTTCAAAAACCACAAAACCTACAACCACTTCCACAATCATCACTACCTCAAAAACCACAAGAAAACACAATCTGGAATCAAACATAGCCCTTGACCTATATAGGTCAACAGAAAGTATCAGTACAAATTCAGAAACCACAAGTCTACAACCATTTCCGCAATAATCACTACCTAAAAAACCACAAGAAAACACCAAATCTGGAATCGAACACTTCCCTTAACCTCACAGGGTCAACAACAACAACACACAAAACCAATGCACCAATAACAGCAACACAACCCCCCGACACGTGATCCACAAGTCATCTAACCAGATAAAAACATGAAGAAAAAAAAAAAAAAAACAAAACTCACCACATGAAAGCTCCGGCGCTGCCTTCTAGATCGAACACCACAATATCTCTCTCTCTCTCTCTCTCTCTCTCTCTCTCTCTCACACACACACACACACACACACACACACACACACACACACACACAGAATAAACGACAACTAAACGTACTTACCAACCCCCCCCCCCCCCCCCAAAAAAAAAAAAAAAAAAGAGAGAGAGAGAGAGAGAGAGAGAGAGAGAGAGAGAGAAGAAGAAGAACCATTCACAGTCTACAACTAAAAAAAACTACAACAAAACGAATCCTCCACAGAAAAACAAAAATCCACAACCATCACCCACCTTCCTCCCCACGAAACCTTACCAATAACACCCCCCCCCCCCCCCCCCCCCGCAAGCCCAAGCCAACCCCCCCCCCCTCCCAAAACCTCACTAACCCACAACCCTGGGCCTGTACATCTTACTAACAGTCCTTAAGAAAACCCTAAAAATACAGTACCCCTCAGGGACCCTCTTCCGCCAACAGTACTCATCTAAATGAGCCTTAAGGTTGGAAGAGCTCCTCTTCCCCCTCCCTATTACAGATTTAACAGCCCCCAAAACCTCTATAGTATTTGTACAGGTCCCACTATCATAATTCTTGAACTCTACATTATGATTAACAATCAGATGCTTGTAACTCTCCCGACCCAACCCACTATAAGACGTAAACCCATCAGACACTACTGTAGTACCTTGTTCTACATAATCTTGAATCAACCCCACTAACTCCCTCTTGGTACAAGTGTTAGTTTAGCAGAAGGGTTTGAAGAAAATAATTTGTTTCATTTACGGGATGCAACAAGAGAGCGCCAGGTGCGCGAACTTGACAATAATCAACATTGGGACTGGGACAGACGCGGTAGGTCTTTGTCGCCACGAGGCGAAAACTTTGACTTTAAACACTTCTTAACTGTTCGGAAGATTAATATATTTCGCAATTCTAAGAATGACATACATCCATGTGCATGGTTAGATCAATTTATGTACGCACTTCCGCCAAATTTGCCACTAAGTCACAAACTTGAAATTATGTGCGGCTATTAATGTCCTCAGGGGATTCACTACTCTAAGCGAATATGTGCCGTAGCGAGCATAGGGCCCCGAGCTGTAGTGGTGCTATTTCTCTTTTAGTTTTCTGTACCGCTGCCTACTCTTTCACTATTCTTTGCATCTGTCAAACCAACTCTTCGACTATCAATCTATCTAGTGAGTAAGTAAACAATAACTGGATTTGACCAATTTACCCAAAAGTGACTTCGGAAATTACCGTTTGGACTTACTGTATCTTCATCAGCATTTATTCGTAGTTTAAACGAAATCTTACCTGTTTATCTTCGTGACAACATTACTTCATATGTTGACGATATTCTTATTGCTAAACGTTCTTGGAGTGAGCACAACAAAATTTTTGGATTCATCATTACGTATTTTTGCACGAGTTGGCATTACTGTGAACTTAGAAAAATCTGAATTTGGTCGTTCTCAGGTGAAATTTCTCGGTCATATTATTTGTACAGAAGGTATTCTTCCTGATAAAAAAAAAAAAAATTAGACGCTATTCGTAATTATGCTGTTCCTACCACAAAACGAGAGGTTCGTAGTTTCCAAAATTTTTGTGGAATGATGTACTTTTGAAAAATTTTTGTGGAATGACATACTTTAGAGAAATTAACAGCTACATGTAAACATGCAGAGAATACAAGGATACCGCGCTGTGTTCTGGCGGCGGCATATACTCATAGCAACAGTCAAGTCTGCGCGCCACACAAGGCAGTCGTTGACCGCGAACAATTGCTTCCTACGTCACGCGCCTACAGCTGATCGAGCGCTCAGTGCGAATGCACTGACAGCCGTAAACAAATACACAGTTTAATTTCTCCGACTAAATTCAGTATAAAGCTATAGTGACTTGATGAATTATGTTATTAACATTCAGTATTTTTCAGGATACGGTTGTATAAAATATTTAAGAACTTCAGGTAAATTCTGTGCGTGTCCGACGTTAAGACGACTTCCTATCGAGAAATTTTCAGGAAGAATGTAATTTCGAAGAAGAAACTAATAAACTAAAAAGGGTAACTATTAATTGAGTTTATTTTTCAGGTAACATATTTCCACTTAGGTACGTACTTTAGACGTAATTTGCTGCTCGCGATTACGTGATTCACACTTTGTGCTAATTTCATGTTCTATGAATTTACGTGTGAAGCGACGTGCTTGCGTACATTTGCTGATTTTTGTCAATGTTTTATTAATGAACATGATTGTTATTTGTATATATTATGCATCGCTTGGCTGCTATGCTTTTTCACTGGTGTCATATTTTTTTAATTATGTGCCTGCTGTGCTTATTTATTTAAATTATAATTGTCACCTGATTTATTGTGCTGATGTGTTTAGGTATGTAAGTTATACTTTGTGATTTATCTGCTTGCGCCTTCATGTTTACTTAGTAAGATTACATATGAACATTTATTTGCTTATTCTGATATGATGCTAATGACATGTTTACTGCTTTGCGTATGGATTGCATATTTATACATATCTGTTGTTGTCATAACTACTCTTTAATTTGGTGTACAGAAATGCTGATATACTGTGTACAAACAGAGAGTTTAGGTCACACTATTGGATTAATTACAGATTGTTCGCTTGGCAGAGCCTCATTGTAAGGATTTGTGCTGCATCCACTTTTTGACATTCTGTTCACTACTGGCATATTTACTCGCTAGTGCTTGTTTTGCTTACGCTCAGTGCCTTATATTTTTAAGATAAGAAAATGAACTGCTATAATTCGACGAACGACATTGGTACAAAGAACTTCGTTGAAGTCACATGAGCTGAGGTTTTATGGAAGCTGTATAAATTTATGCTAATAGGAAGGAGGCTAACGACATGACATACCAAAAACAGGTTTAGACCATTGACAATTATTACACTGCATTTTTCGTGAGCAATTGAAATAGGAAGTGACACTTGACACAAGAAATACTCCACATTTGCTTCTGTTTGCCATAATTCTTGAAGTGGTGTACACACTGTGAAATATTATGATCATTCATACTCCATAATCGTACTTAATTACTGAGAGTTATTCGAACAAAGTCTGTTAGAGGTCATGTATGCATTTCTTTGTTTATAATTCATAATGAGCAGAAGATTTGGGTCAGATGGATTACACAGAGGTTGTGTGTTGGCAATGTGTCTTCAGATTGTATGGGATGGTGAACTGAAGTTTGCATTAGGATTTTATCTGTACTTGTTCGAGGAGACTGACTAGAGGAAAGAGTTGTTATGGAAGTGAAATGAGACTGGGAAGAAGGTTTATATGTATCGACGCATTGAAGAGGTATTATTGAGATTGTGTGAAGTTGATGATTATTGGAGTTTTGGTGGATAAGAGGTAAAGTAAGTGAGGAGCATATATTGGCAATAAGGTTTATATGTATCGACGTATTGAAGACGTATTATTGAGATTGTGTGAAGTTGATGATTATTGGAGTTTTGGTGGATAAGAGGTAAAGTAAATGAGATGCATATTTTTTTTGTTGGTCTTATGGAACAAGGAGGATGAAGATAGCAGACTAGAACACTAAAGTAGAAGGAAGATAGTCTATACACACTTTGTTAAATCACTAAGCGGTATATACTTTTTTTTGAAGAGAGGAAGTATTTGCATATCTTGTCTCACTGACAGTTGTTCAACAACAGTACATTTGATCTGGCTTGGCAAACATTGGTCTTGACATGATGACTATGACGTTGACCTAACTATTATTGACTGTTATACATTGCTGCCACTACTACTTGATACACATGATGAACATCAGATTTTGACAGAATTACATTTACACAGTTAACACCATTCAATTACACAGTAGTACTTAATGTGGATGAAAGATGAATGAGTGTGTTTTGTGTGTTTTCCTTTCCTAATCCTACCCACCTATCTCGTAAATATTATTTTATTTGTTTGTAGTGGCTTGCACTGACACCCATAAATATTATAGGTTCACTGATATTTGAGTATTTGTAATAGAATATGAAAATTATCTGACATCATTTGTGTGTGTGTTATGATTTGTATGTTTAGTGTAAAAGCATTAGTATGTGCATTCAAACTATTGTTCATGCCTGAACTGTCTGATTAGTGATGGTAAATATTATGAACTGTTACCTGCACTTTTTCAACATAATGTGTGATACTTAGGAATGATTAATTTCTGCTGATGAACTGTGTGATCAGTATAGTGAATGTCATGGACTGCTCTCTGGACCTGCTCATCATTGCTAGGTGCAACTGATGGACTACTTGTATGGAAATGAAGTCACTTGTTGCTGTCTGCACCTACTCAACATTGCTGGGTGCCATTGTTAGAACTGCTTCTACTGAAATAATGTCACTTGTTGCTGTCTGCACCTGCTCAACATTACTGGGTGCACAGATGAAGCTACTTCTATGGAAATGATGTCACTTGCGGTGTCTGCACCTACTCAACATTGCTGGGTACCATTGTTAGAACTGCTTCTACTGAAATAATGTCACTTGTTGCTGTCTGCACCTACTCAACATTGCTGGGTGCCACTAATGGAACTGCTTCTACTGAAATGATGTCACTTGTTGGTGTCTGCACCTGCTCAACATTGCTGGGTGCAACTGATGGACTGCTTCTACTGAACTAATGTGACTTGTTGCTGTGTGTACCTCTTCAACTTTACTGGGTGCCACAGATGGAACTGCTTCTACTGAAATGATGTCACTTGTTGGTGTCTGCACCTGCTCAACATTGCTGGGTGCAACTGATGGACTGCTTCTACTGAAATGATGTCACTTGTTGGTGTCTGCACCTGCTCAACATTGCTGGGTGCAACTGATGGAACTGCTTCTACTGAAATGATGTCACTTGTTGGTGTCTGCACCTGCTCTCAACATTGCTGGGTGCAACTGATGGACTGCTTCTACTGAAATGATGTCACTCGTTGGTGTCTGCACCTGCTCTCAACATTGCTGGGTGCAACTGATGGACTGCTTCTACTGAAATGATGTCACTTGTTGGTGTCTGCACCTGCTCTCAACATTGCTGGGTGCAACTGATGGACTGCTTCTACTGAAATGATGTCACTTGTTGGTGTCTGCACCTGCTCTCAACATTGCTGGGTGCAACTGATGGACTGCTTCTACTGAAATGATGTCACTTGTTGGTGTCTGCACCTGCTCAACATTGCTGGGTGCAACTGATGGACTGCTTCTACTGAAATGATGTCACTTGTTGGTGTCTGCACCTGCTCAACATTGCTGGGTGCAACTGATGGAACTGCTTCTACTGAAATGATGTCACTTGTTGGTGTCTGCACCTGCTCTCAACATTGCTGGGTGCAACTGATGGACTGCTTCTACTGAAATGATGTCACTCGTTGGTGTCTGCACCTGCTCTCAACATTGCTGGGTGCAACTGATGGACTGCTTCTACTGAAATGATGTCACTTGTTGGTGTCTGCACCTGCTCTCAACATTGCTGGGTGCAACTGATGGACTGCTTCTACTGAAATGATGTCACTTGTTGGTGTCTGCACCTGCTCTCAACATTGCTGGGTGCAACTGATGGACTGCTTCTACTGAAATGATGTCACTTGTTGGTGTCTGCACCTGCTCAACATTGCTGGGTGCAACTGATGGACTGCTTCTACTGAAATGATGTCACTTGTTGGTGTCTGCACCTGCTCTCAACATTGCTGGGTGCAACTGTTGGACTGTTTCTGCTGAAATGATGTCACTTGTTGGTGTTTGCACCTGTTGACCATTGCCGGGCTGGAATTATCAACTATTTGTTTTTTTTTTTTTAATAATTAAAAGTATTTTATGTGAACATTTGTATAAACTGAATTTTTGTGTATTGTGCAAACTATTATGTAAAGCCACATGTATGAAAAGAATTTGTATTGCCTACTGTATTTTATATATTAGGTTATTGAAAGGTCAGTGCAAAGCCAAAATTTTAACTAATTATGTGATATTTAGGTATTAATATTATCTTTTATTTTTGTCTGTATTTTTCTGGACGAATTTGGTGGTATTTTCACCACCAATGCTGGCAAAAATACCATCAAATTCTGGCCTGTGGAGGAGGGGCATATGAAAGGTGGCTACACTGAGCCACTGCGCCAGAGTTTGCGCCAAAGAGTATTATTAAGCCGCCTCCACAGTGCTTGTCGAGAGCTCGTGGAAGTCAGTGCTTGGAGAGAGCTCGTAGTAGTCAGTGCCTGTTAAGAACTCGTAGAAGTCAGTGCTTGGGGAGAGCTCGTACTAGTGAGTGCTTGTCGAGGTCTCGTGGTAGTCTGTGCTGAGATGTTGTAGCAGAGAGTGTTTGTTGAGATGTGCTATTAGGCAGTGCTTGCTGAGATGTGATATTGGAGAGTTCTGGTTGAGATATAATGTAAGGATTAGAATGATTTTCATCAATATAAATGAGGTAATTAACTCAGTTTGTTTTTATTTTAGTGTCCTAAATAATGCGTCATTACAGGTTCAGTCCACAAAGCATCTGGCGTGTGTTCTTGTATTAGAGTGTAATTCTACTTTCCTTGAGCAATTATGGTATTTCTAATTTTCTTTTATCACGTCAGTATAATTGGTATTTAAAAATTCTTGTCTTGTTGAAGAAGAACCGTGCCAGATGTCCGTTGAGTCATACTTCCACATACAGAACAGTTATGCTTCGGTTTCGTAGGTTTTATAGTTGCTGGGGACTTAATTAATTAACTGTGTTTACGAAAATTTTCTTTCATTGTTTGTTGTTATTCTATGCAGTCAGATTGCGTAATAATACTAGTCAGGGCCAACCGATTACAAGACACAGCATAATCGGACAGACAGCTACAAAAAAATAAAAAATATTTTCAATCATATTTAATTAAGCCCCCATGCAACCTACTCCTGCACTACCCCTATTTGATTTTGTATTTATAACCCTGTATTCACCTGACCACAAGTCTTGTTCTTCCTGCCACTGAACTTCACTAATTCCTACTATATCTAATTTCAACCTCCCCATTTCTCTTTTTAAATTTTCTAACCTACCTGCCCGATTAAGGGATCTGACATTCCACGCTCCAATCCGTAGAACGCCAGTTTTCTTTCTCCTGATAACGCCGTCCTCTTGAGTAGTCCCCGCCCGGAGATCCGAATGGGGGACTATTTTACCTCCGGAATATTTTACCCAAGAGGACACCATCATCATTTAACCATACAGTAAAGCTGCATGCCCTCGGGAAAAATTACGGCTGTAATATATGTGATTTATTCTATCACTTGATACATATGTCTATACATTCTGAGATCAGAGACCAGACTTAGTCAGCAACGGTGCTGCATTATATATATAGGGCAAAGTCCCTAAAATGTATTAGCTCTTATTGCCATTATTCCTTCTTATGTAACTCCTTTGTCAGTCTATGTTGTTGTCTGTCTTGTTCAAACCTTATGTGCTAGTTCACTCATTTATTTATCTGTACCATCTATATGAACCAACATCTTGCTCCTATATATTTTCTAGTACTGATTTCCATGCATTTAGAAGGATTTATTGTTATTTATGAATCTGTGTATAAATCTCTGCTTATGGTTGACTACACTGAGGCACCTTCTCCTGATTATCTTTCACTGATTTATTTGCATATTTGACAACACTCTTGTTGCCCAACCAACAATTACCTTGCTTCTACATGATTCTACCATATTTTGGGGCCTTTGTTGTTCAACAAGCTACACTGGTCGACTGTTACTTCAATCTCCTGCATTATTTTATTGCCCAAACATATACATTTCATTTTTCCAATGACTCCCTCTTGTTTGTAGTGTTTTATACTGTAAGGAAACCAGGGAGAGGATGTTATGTGGGCCCAATATCCTCTTTCTTCAACACAAATGCACACGTGGATTAATACAGTTCTTTATTTACATGAACTTGAAGTATTTACTTATCTTGAAAAGAGTCCATGTGTTGTGATACAAGCTCATCAGTGATAGTCCTCTTGCAGACAATATCAGTAATCTTGGTATAGTCACAATTCTGGACACTGAATGTAGAGATGAGCCACGAGGACAGCATAATGCCAACTGTAGCCCGCCATCTGGATTGCGAGCAACAGGAACATCCTCCAGAAAACTGCTGCCAGGGCACACATCCAGGCCTGAGGGTGTGTCCTGGGGTGATGACGGTGACAACAATCGCACGTCCATGTCCACCACGTCGGCAAGTTGGGACAGTGAGGGTGAGGGTGCATTGTCCATTCACTTCTCCTGGGGTGCCCCGGTGGCACCAGCAGGCAGTTGTGAAGGTCATGAGGACATGAATCTGGGGAAGAAAAGCAGCAGAATCATGGGGCAAATGACACACACAAATTTGTTTCTGGTGACCATGCTGAAAACCATTGGGACCTGCAATCAAGTACATAAACAAGCCAGTGCATGCCTGG
The DNA here is from genome assembly GCF_023864345.2 of Schistocerca serialis cubense. Taxonomy (NCBI): domain Eukaryota; kingdom Metazoa; phylum Arthropoda; class Insecta; order Orthoptera; family Acrididae; genus Schistocerca; species Schistocerca serialis. The sequence continues at coordinate 413,328,744 of NC_064641.1, read as the reverse complement.
AGCACAGCTCTTTCCCAGCCCGCATAGTTGCCATCAACCCTGAAAAGAATGAGATCACATGGCACAAAGTGATACTTGTGGACCATTGATGGCAAGGTATGCGGCAGTGGGTGTAGCAAGCAGAGCAGCGTGTGATGGTGGTGCCATGCAGAAGTTCCACCAGTATTGATCCATCTCATGGGTGGGAGTAATAAGAGGTGAGAAAGAGCTGCAGTGCGTCTTCCCGTGCGTGGACATCTGTTGATTAAAAGTGCATATGGAGTGTTCTGCTCCTCTATTGGACTGGGTGTGAAATGGAGCACTTGTAGATGACAAATGCCATTTTTTCACAGAACTATTCAAAGTCACATGAAGTGCACTGTGGTCTGTTGTCCGATGCAAGTACTTCTGGCAAACCTTCTATACAAAATATGGAGGACAATACTTGTGTGGTGCTACATGATACGGTAGAAGCCATAGGCACTGCAAATGGAAACTTGCTAAAAAACTATTAGCCAATGGTCCTACAAAGACAATGTGCACTCATTTCCATGGTGATTGAGTATTAGGCCAAGCTGGGAATATCTGTGGTGAAGCAGATTAGTTTTCCATGCGTGCATGACACCGTGATGTCATCTGTTCAATATGGGTGACAATGCCCCGCCAAGAGCAGTGCCAGATTAGATTAGATTAGATTAATACTAGTTCCTTGGATCATGAATACGATATTTTGTAATGTCCTTGGTGGAGCAATAGCAACACATCTTTTTGCAACACTTTGGGAATAAGCACATGTGATTGTCCACTGTCATTTTGAACTAGGATCACACCCTGCTGAACTGAAAGGTTATGCTGGTGTGCAAAATGTTGGTGCACAACTGAGTTCTGGATGCTGTTCAATGAACGAGGCCAAGACCTGCGAATGTAATGCAACAAAATCTTGAGATCTGGGTTTGCTTCTGTGGCCTACACAATTTTTCTGTAGTGCAAGAGAAAATATTCCAGCAATTAAGAGTCCTGCACATTGATTTGGCAACAAATTGTGGCAGATGCGTCAAAATTAGAGTCTGAACCAACTGGAAGATGAGACAGGGTGTCTGCATTGCCATACTTTGCCATAGGTCTGTACACAATTTCATACTGATACTGTGAAAGCAACAAAGCCCATCACTGCAATTTTTGAGCAGTGCATGAAGGCATTGGCTGTGATAGATGAAACAAGGACTGCGAAGGCATGTGATCTTTCACTAAAAAGGACATGCAACTATACAAACAGTGATGGAATTTTGTCACACCATTCACAACAGCGAGAACCTCTTTTTCCATTTGAGAATAATTTTGTTGGATTTGAGTTAACAACTTTGATGCAAAAGCAATAGGTCTACCTTGTTCACCAATTCTGTGTGAAAGCATCGCGCTGGTTTCGTAAAACTACTGGCTTGACAGGGTCAAAATGCATTAAACATCTGTTACCAAGCAAGACATTTTTGAGTTTCTGAAATGTGTCTTGACAGTCTTTAGTCCACACAAAAGGTACATTCTTGCGATGCAAGTGATGCAATGGAACCGTGATCTGAGTGGCATTCAGTATGAACCGAACATAGTATGTCATCTTGCCTAGTACTGACCGCACTTCAGACACATTGTGATTAACAGGCAGGTAATGGATTACAAGCAAATGAAATTGTAGGGGGTGCCCATCCTAACTGTTTATCAGATGACCTAAGTACTGTAGTTCAGCTTGAAAAAAGTCACAATTTTCGGGACGACACTTTGGTTCTGCTTCGACAACACTCAAAAAAAGAGTACACAAATTCACAATGTGTTCCTCTGGTGTACAACCTGAGACAACAGTATCATCAATGTAGTTTGAACAAAATGGCACTTTTTCAGTTAGCTGTTTCAAGTAACAGAGAAAAATGGTGGGTACGGAGCACTGCTGAAAGGCGAATGCAAATACTTGAACAGTCCTAAGTGTGTATTTACAACAAACACTTTCTGTGGTTCTTCAGCCAATGGAATTTGCAAGTACGCATCAGGCAAATCTATCTTAGAAAAGTAACGTCTTGCACAAAGCCTGTCCGTAAGTTCCTCAGGGCGAGGTAATGGATAAGTGTCAACTACCGTCTGTGGGTTGACTGACTGTAGACTTGAAGTCGAAGTCAATACAAATGCAAATGCAACCAGAAGGCTTAGGTAACAAAACGAGAGGACGTGCCAACTGACTAACTTGAAAGGGGGGGGGGGGGGGGGCAATTACGCAATCATCTTGCAATTCTTTCAATTCACAGGTTACTTTGTCTCTTAAAGCAATTGGAACTGCGTGTGTCTGGAAAAACTTAGGCTGTGCATTGTCTTTCAATGTAACATGCACTACACAGTAATTAGCTTTTCCCATTTCTTCTGAAAATAGTTCAAGAAATTCTTTAAGCAACTGTCTTTTGAGTCAAGAGCAGACACTGAAAGTACAATATCTTGAATGATAAGTCCAAAAAAACCAAAGGCGTCTAAAGCAAATATGTTCTCACTGTCTCTTATTGCAACAGAGCAAAATTCACTGTCCTAGTTTGAGAATTGTAAGTGGCATGCAAACTACACTGTCCAAGCACTGGAGTTTCCCGTCCATAGTAAGCAGTGAGGTGCTTGTTAGATTTAGAAAGGCTTGGTGAGCTAGACTATTCATACATGGCACGATTAAGCAGAGTTACTGAGGCATCTGTGTCTAACTTAAAGTTTACACGATGACCAGCAATTTGCAATGAGACAAATAGTTTGTTAGAACATCATTGCACAGCAATAAGGCAAGAAGGACACACAACCTTAATCTTACTTTTGTCAGAACTTGTAGGTTTTGAAAACCACAGTGTTCACTGCATGTGCACGAGCCTGTTTTTTTTTCTGGGAGCAGGCAAAATTGACCTTTTTGTGCCACTGCAAACAAACTGCATGGACATGGCCTTTTTTTCCACACTTGTAACATGTTGCAGTCCTATATGTTATAGCGAGCAGAACATCTAGGGAAAGACTTGACTAAACTCACAGGCCTGTTTACAAGTCAACGCGGCTGTCTGCATGGCTGTGTATGCACTCGGTGTTGTGGCTGGTTGGTGTGGTTCCGAACAAGGGGCAAATTGACCTGACAAATTTGGGCCTGGTCAAACTTATTGGCCACTAAGGCACCGAAATCATATTGCTCTAAGAGTTGCAACACTTGGGGAAGTGATGGATCACAGTACTATAAGATCTGTTCCCATATTCTGCTTTCTGGGACACTGAATGTTATTACATTGTGTATCTTGAAAGCACTGTGTACCACTGGTAGTACTTCTGTTCTGGCTTTTTCTGCAAGCAAAAGAACTGATATCTAGATGCAGCTACTTGGACTCACTGGTCATAGTATTGAGTTAATGCAGTGATTGCTTGGTCATAGCTGAGTTTGTCGGGAGACACTGTTGGGATTAGTTTTTGTATTAACCTGAATGCTGGGGACCCCGCAATCAAAAGCAAGTATTGTAACTTTACAAAACCTTGTACATGATGAACTTGACAATGTGCTTGGAACTGAGTCAGGTATTCGAGCCATCCTTATTCTGATTCCTTAAATTGCTGGAGTGGTGGTATATTGGTCAGCGGCACTTGTTGGACTGATTGGTTCATTGGTTGTGCCGCCAATGCAGCTTATGCAGCCAGCAGTTGTTGTACCATCCTTAGCAGGGTAGTAATTTGTTGGTTCTGAAACTGCAAAACTGGTGTTAGATCCGTCACAGTGGCCATCTGTGGCTGAGGCATGGCAGCAGGGGGCCGATGTGGTGGAGAATTCATCATTTACACAAATACGTTTTAGTAAAAAACAAGCAAAGCCCCTGAAAAGAAAAAATTTGATTAGTTCTGCAACTCCCCTTCTGGAATTCATGCAATAACACAATGACAAAAAATAGAAACACTTGAACAAAAGCACCCCTGCAAGCCAAAACACAAGGGAAGCAACCAAACGATTTGGCCAAGTTGATTACCTCCAATCGCCACCGAATTATCCTCGTTCACCACTACAGAGTTTTGTACCACAAGGAAGCAAGGGAGAGGATGGTGTTATCAGTGGCTGGTATCCTCTTTCTACAACATAAATGCTTATGTGCATTAATACAGTTCATTATTTACTTGAACTTGAAGTATTTACTTTTCCTGAATAGAGTCCATGTGTAGCAGTACAAGCCCATCAGTAATAGTCCTCTTCCAGACAATATCAGTAATCTTGCTATAGTCACAATTCTGGACCCTATGTACTGGCATAGCCTGTGCTGAACTAAACCGCTCCCCGAGTGGACTGCAGACACCAAACTGGAAGTGTGAATCAGACAGTGCACCAGTGAGGCCCTCCGGTCAGAAACCTAAATACAAGCTGTCAAGAGGGCATTGGCAGCACATTGCTTGTCCATGTGTCTCCTGCCTCTCTTGTGATAGGTGCGCTTGATCCAGTGCTTACTATGGTTCTTCGTACTACATATTAGCTGACCAGTATGCTGGTGGCAACTTACACCAGCACAGTGTTCACCTTGTTTTTACACTTTTTTCCACAAACTTTCCCAATTGCAATTTATTGTTACAATTGTTTCCTGTCTATCAATATGTTTTCATGTCCTATCATGTGTGTGTGTGTGTGTGTGTGTGTGTGTGTCTTTTTTCGAGCTTACGGGCACTCAATGCTGAGGTTGTCAGTGTGCTTACACATATTAAAAGACATAAATGCAGTGAGGAGGAAATCTATAAAATGACACTCATTACAGTTCTAGGCGCTACAATCTGGAACTGCGCGACCACTACGGTCGCAGGTTTGAATCCTGCCTCGGGCATGGATGTGTGTGATGTCCTTAGGTTAGTTAGGTTTAAGTAGTTCTAAGTTCTAGGGGACTGATGACCTCAGAAGTTAAGTCCCATAGTGCTCAGAGCCATTTGAACCATTTTTTTGACACTCATTCACTCACTCCTATCTCACTCACATTGACCCACACAATCATTCTATCGCATAGGCCTTAACAAGATGTAGAAGGGTGAAAGATGCTAAACACTGTGATGAAGCAAGCTGGGATGATTTTAATTCCCCTCTTGTTTTGCCATCTACCTCATTAAAAATTCATTTTTTTACTTTCTACAATTTACCATTAACATACATGAATATAATCTGTATTGTTGTAAAAGAGGAAGGTTGGGCCTCTGTTCTAAAGGATTTAACACCAGATCTAATTTTGTGCTTAGTTTGATGTATGTATTTGATTTTCTAATTTATTTTGGTTATTCCTAGTTATTATCTTTTGTTATAGGGTGAAACCAGTAATTGTTTCATAATGTAAACTCTATTGTTGACACATAAACAAGCGTAAATTCTGTAACAATTGTAAACACTTGGAAGATGAAATACTAGTAATCTTAAAGCATCTATTTGGCTCTATTCAAAAACATGTTAGCAAAACTAGCCCTCAATTAATTCCAAATTAATTAACAGTTTTGTCCAAAGTATTATTTACATAACTATATATTGTAATGGGAACTTTTGCCTCTGAATGTATCAGGATGACCAAATGTAGCAGGAAGAGGTAGAAGGCACCATATTAAGATTCGTCCGACCTTTCCAAATGATTTATTTGTTTCTACTACAGTGCACCGTTCACCTCCATCCACGTCACAGGGTCTTGCAATGCTGAGACCACCGCCCCAGCAACCCAGTGCAGTGCACTGCTATGTTGACCTTGTAGTGCCGGGCTGCAGGGCTGACTCAGCGGTCTTCCCCATTGAGTCAGCGCCACTCTGCTGGGAGTTGCCAAGCCGCCCACTGCGTCCTTCCTCACTGGCATAGCTGAGATCATGGCAATCACAAGCACACACGATCCGGCGTCCAAATCTGCAGCCCTTGCCTCAGGATGCCTCCAGCATGTGTTGGAAGCCAGGACAAATGCCCACGGTAGCAAGCCGAAGAGTGGCCCGCCACTGGCTGGCTGGCTATGGACCCCACATTGGCCTCAGAGGGTCAAACCAACAACCCGCTGTGGACTGGAAAGCTGGCACCCCATCTGCTGCTGCATGTAGCTGGTGGTGTGAGCTCCAGGTGAGCTGCCACACTTGAATGCCTTGTTAGAAAACTGGCACCTATTTATACACGGCTGTGCACCTCTATTTTGCTAACGTGCCACTCCGAGTCACAACACCTAGGTTGCACCAGTGGGCCCCTTCTGCCCGTAACTTGCGCCATGCAAACTGCTGCGTTTACGCTTTCAAGTGATTTGACGGCCCTGTGGCCTCCATTCTACTTCGCAACCACTGGTCAACATAACTTACTGTCAACAGGCCCACAACTGGCTGTAACTTGTGTACTCAGAAATGTTGCACTGAATCTAACTTTCCTATTTTCAACTGTGATGCCACTACATTATCCCCCTCTTCAGAAAAACCCAGTCCCCAGGTCGACCCTTAACTAGCTCTTAACTTGTTTGGGTCAGAACCTATGGCATATTTCCTTACTATTGGAAAGCGTAAATGTGGTCTAGTGCTCATTAAAACCATGACATGAAACAAAACCTAAGAATTCCTTACTGGATGACTACTGCTCAATCAACCCGTTACCTACTCATCACATGCCCTCAGTACCCAATCCACTGGAACTTGGACTACCCTTGGTTCCCTCTTGGAATTAGCTATCCACCTGATCAGAAAGAAAACAACACATAACAAAGTAAAGGCTGCAATGACACTTGGCACTTTGCCATTACCTTTCCCTATACTGAGTGACATGTTGCACAAGCTGTTCAGCTGATATGCACCTCTTTTGCTCTGAAATGAACTGGTTTATGGATCTCAACAGACCTGGCTCCAGAGTTTGATTTAACAAGGTCAGATTCTGCCTTGGCAAAAACTCTTAAAGTGGCTTCTGGCCAGTACAGCTGTGGCTGCGTAATATTCAATTGCGTGACTCCTGAAATTGCCACTGGCAGATGGAATGTTGCTCCTATTATGTTACACTTAGCTCCATTGATTGAAATTCCGCTCCCCTCAAGCTCTATACGTTTTGCTTCTGCAAATACTCCCCGCTCAAAACAACTTGCTACTACTACCAAATTCTCATAGGTGGAGAAGATCCAATGCATCACGACCAGCTGCAAGCTCAATTTTGGCTCCATGATGTCCCTTGGACAGTCTATTTTCCTTCCTTCCCCCCCCCCCCCCCCCCCCTACTAAAAATAACTGTACCGTGCACATATCCCATATTTGTAGCTTCATAGATTTTCATCCTTAAATTTACATTATATGAACTGGTGCAATAAATATGACTTTCCTGACCCAGCACTGTTGATAACTAAAAATTTAATTAGGAAATCGTACAACTCTGACATCATTCAACATCTATTTATTATGGCTTTGCTGCAAAATTTACTCAGAGACATTTATTTCTCCAGAACTGCATTTGATTCTCCTCCAACACTACACTTCCCTTTTCAGTGACCTGAGGACAGGGATCACCATTACCCTTCCCCCTCTCTTCAAAAAGACTGCTGCCCCTAGCAGGCTCACAATACTCAAAAACACACATAAAATACAATGACTAATTAATCCATGCAAACCTAATGATACATGACACAAAAAAAACTACAAATACTATACTATTTTCTGGATCGCAAAGCATATAGTACTTCATGCTGTACTTGGTTTTCCCTGTGCTTAGCACTTCTCTTCACTCTCTCTTTATTCCTCTTTCCTTCCTGTGACACCCCTGGAATCACATCCAGACAACCCTTAAATGGCCGTAACCACCCAATGTGTACTATCATTGTTCTAATTGGCAGCTGAAGCTTAACATTAACAGGGGATGTGGTTTCAACAACTTGGTATGGCCCTTGATACCTCATGAGGAACTTCTTCGTTTTCCCTTTTTGCGTATTGCCCCACTCTACACTGCGCTAAACTTCCTTTCCACATCACTGTGTCTTCCTGCCTTTCCAAATCCTTTGTATTCGCCTTTTGTACCCATTTCCAAACATCCTGAATTGTCCTTGCGAATTGACATACAGATTCACCAGTCCTTCCTTTCTGTAGCCTCACCAAATCAAATGGTGATGGCATTTTTCGACCATACACTACCTCATATGGAGACAAACCGGTATTTGTATGGCCTTTTGCATTGTACATGCATACAATATGCTTCAAATACTTGTCCCACTGGTGCTGATGAGAATCCACATGAAAACTCAGCATCTTCCCGATTGTTCTGTGTACCCGTTCTGTCCTTCCATTGGTCTGTGGATGCAACATGCTCGTCCTCAACTTCTTTACGTTCAACAATTTACACAGTTCCTTCATTAAACCCAACATGAAGTTGGTTCCTTGGTCAGTAATTGCTGTCTCCGGTACACAAAACCTCAAAATCAAGTTGACTACTATTGCTTGCATGACCATTGCTGCCTGTTGATTTGGCATAGTCACCATCTCCACATACCTTGAAAAATGGTCTATTATTGTCAGAACGAATCTGTTCCCCGATCTCTGCACACATGGTATACAATTCTTGACATACTGATACACATTTCCTTTCCTTCCTCTCCACTCTCCTATCATTGCTCTACACCCTCCATGACCAGATAACACGTGATCATGTGCTTCCTTTAAAACCTCAAACCCTCAATTTCACTGGCACTACTGCACTTGGCTCTAACTTTGTTTCCCTGCACAGAAGACCATCATACACATTAAACTGTGGCTGTGTCTGATAAAATTTACAATCATTGTCTGCATCCTGTAATTCTTGCCATACTGCTAGGTCATAACTTATGACTTCTACTTTTGCCACCTTCCTACTTAGTGCACCCGCATTACCGTGCTTCTTCCCAGGCTTATGCACCACCTCGTAGTCAAATTCACTAAGCCTCATAGCCCATCCAGCGAGTCTAGTGGACGGATCCTTCAACCCCAACAACCACTTCAATGCAGCATGATCTATCACTATCTGAAATCTTCTCCCATATAAATAACATTTAAAATATGTGATTCCACAGATTACGCTAAGTATCTCCCTCTCAGTTGTTGAATAATTCCTCTCTGCTGCATTCAACTGCCTAGATGCATAGGCTACAGGATGTTCTTTCCCATCAATTTCCTGAGTAAGGACCCCCTAATGCTTGATTCGATGCATCGCATGCTAGTATAAACTCCTTTTCAAAATCTGGAAACACAAGAACCAGACTTGATGTTAACACTTTCTGACACTCGTCTGTCCACTCAAATTTCACACCCTTCTTTAACAATCACATCAATGGCTGTGCTAAATCTGCAAAACCTTTCATGAACTTTTGGTAGAAATTGAAAATTCTGATGAATGACTGCACTTCCTTAACTTTTTTTGGTTCCCAAAAATCCCTTACAGCCTGTACCAACCTCGGATCTGTTCACACTCCATCCTTACTGATAATATGAGCCAAATACTTTACTTCTTCTAATGCAAAAATGACACATCTCCAGGCTCAATGTCAAACGAGCTGCTCTTAACCTCATATAGACTCACCTTAACCACTGTCTATGTTGCTCCATACTACTTGAAAACACTAGAATGTCTCCCAAATTGACAAGACATTGTCGTGGTTTCAAGCACCTCAAGACACTGTCTAGGAACCTCTGAAACATTGCTGGAGCGTTTTTCAAACCGAATGGCATTCTAATGTACTGGTAATGGCCTCCAGGTGTAGAGAAAGCAGTTTTTGGATGATCCTCTGGAGCCACCTCTAACTGATGACAACCACTTGTCAAATCCATTGTAGAAAAGTACTGGCACTGTCCTAAGTGATCCAAAGCCTCCAATATGTTTGGAATGGGGTATGCATCTATTACTGTCTTATTATTGAGGTATCAGTAGTCACAACAGAACCTGTATTTCTTAGTTCCATCCATAGATTTTTTTAAGGCACAACGACAATGCCTGCTCCCCAGCAACTATTACTATGTTCTATTATACTGACCGCAAGCTGCTGCTCAATGAAATCTTCCACACTCAGCTGCAAACACCTTGGTATTCTGTATGGTTTACGGTAAATGTGCTTCATTTCCTGTTGTTATCCTATGTTGAACTAATGGAGTTGCTGGTAACGGCCCTTGTGGAAAAAACAAATCCTTAAATTCCCACAATAATTCTTCCATATGCTCTCTTTCTTCTCCTTTCAAATGCTTAATTTTGTCATGCAATACAGTTCTATGGGCAGTTAGTGGTTGATTGCTTCGCCTACCTCTCGAACACCAGTCTTCATCATCTGGCACATCCAAATTTGGTACTAAAACTCCTTTCCTCAAATTCATGTCTACAGCGCTAAAATTATCCATGTTCACAGGGGAACTACTCGCCCGTCATTCCCCTCCTGTATGCGTACAACACTACGTTTCACAAAACAACCCAATGGTCCCAAAACTTGATTATCCAGCAATGGTTCAATAACACATACTGTACCAACAGGTAGATTTGACTCCACACTTACCCAAAGCGACTTCCCGTTGACACTAGATACACACTCATGTGAATTAAGCCTTAATGCTAATGTACGCAGTTCAATTGGTTTGTTCATTATGTTGAACACCCCTCGCGACAGCTCTACATTGACAACAGTTTCCTTTAGCTGAAATAACATTCCACCAAGTTCCACAGTTCATTGTCCAAGGTAAATTTTGGCATGATGTTGACGCAAGAAATCTACTCCTAGGATCATGTCGTAGCCCTCACTAACCCGTGGTACTACCTCCATGCATGCATTAAATCAGACTTTCTCTATTCGAAAGTCAATTGTCACCAACATCAAAGGCATGACCTCCTTATCCCACACTCCACGCAGCCTATAACGTGGTGGGTCTAGCTTCCTTCATCCCATTATATTCCTAGTAGCCACTGACACTTGCGCACCTGTGTCCAGCAAAATCTTAAACTTTTTAGTTCCGGATCCTACCACTGAACATCCCTCATTTAACGCTTGTCCACCTCTCCTGTCTCCACTTCTCTATCCTCCCCACTACTGATTACCACCCCTTCCTTTATTCCTCGGTGACTGTGTACATTGCCTCTGCACATGTCCCGTATAACCACATGTGGTGTCACAAGGCTTAGGCCTGTCCCACCCCTCATTAAATCGACCAAGACTTATACAAAAAATTGTAAGAACAGTTATTATTATTATGTTCTTTAAGTTTGTTTTTTGGGTTTTCAGAAATACTGTGGGAAGAAAGTTTATTTATGTTGCAGATAACGTGGAAGACGTTGCCCAACAATCACCACGAAAGTTCGACGTAGCGGCAAGTGGGCAAGGAATAAAACGAATGCTGCAAACTACCGTGAGCTACGGAAGAGTCTGGGCCGCGAGGGCGTCGAGCTTCCTAGGTCGTTGTTGGACAACGTCAAAGGAAGAGATTGTCTGCTTTCTCTTTGTAAACAGATCGATCGAGTCTTGAAAGGTTCATGTAAAATGTTTAGGCGGGTGACAGATTAGGTGGGGCCCGATGCCTGTAATAGTTCCACAGTTATTAAAAAGGTGTTAAACAGCAAAATCAATAGTTCATCATTAATATAGATAAAAAGTAGCACTCAGGGGACATCAACAACATTCAACAGCTTTCCACGTGACCTACGGTACCAGATTGCTGCACATCACGTCACGACCTCTTTAAAGGGGTGAGTTCCCAAATAAAACATTAACTACATCGATTTTAGAGTAGTAATTCAATATAAGACAGCAATGTGTTGCACGTTATGTGAATTCAGTGATTTTACAGTGTTTATCCAGTGTGATGCATTAGTGTTTTATACATTACGTTAATTTATATCGAATTTGAAGAGTTTCTTCATAGGGAATTATTAGTGTTGTGTGTATATTAATTATCGTCAATCATTTCCAAAATGCCACCAAAACAAGATTCAAATGATATTAGTAAAATGTTTGATAAATTACTACAAAAAATGGATGAACAAAGGCAGGCACTTAATCGACACTTAGATGAACAAAGACAGGAACTTAATCGAAATTTAGCTGAACAAAGACAAGATTTACGTAACAGATTTGATGAGCAAAAACAAGAACTTAACCGAAAATTTAACATTTTAGAAACAAAACTTTTTACAGCAATAGATACACACAGAGAATATAGTCATAAGCAATTTAGTGACATTACAGAACAGTTACATGATCTGAAGGATGATGTAGCTACACAATCACAAAACTTGGAACAACACATATTATCTTCTACTCAGGAAACAGAGCAATTTTCTAAGGAAATCAAGGGTTTAAAATCAGAATTAATATATATGGATGTCAAACTTGGTTGTAAGTTCCAAGAGTGGGACACTAAAAATCGTGACAGGATCACAAAAATTAGGACAGAAATATTTTCAGACTTGGCAAAGCCTATTAAACATATTAGAAAAGACAGATACTTTTAAGGGAGTAAATGAAGATAAGGTTCAAGCTATTTCATCTACAGCAGAACAGATACAAGAACAAGTAGCACAATTAAGATCGGGAATAAGTGTCGATTCAAATTCACAATCTGATTTGAAGGAAGTTCTTAAAAAGGAAATTACAATGGAATTAAAATCTATGCTATCAAGTACAGAGGAAACGAGTAAGAATGTAAAGAACGGAGGTTTAAAATCTTCACAATAACAGGTTGAGCAACTTCATCAGCATATCACAGATAATAAAGGCTCAAATGGCTCTGAGCACTGTGGGACTCAACTGCTGAGGTCATAAGTCCCCTAGAACTTAGAACTACTTAAACCTAACTAACCTAAGGACAACACACACATCCATGCCCGAGGCAGGATTCGAACCTGCGACCGTAGCGGTCGCGCAGTTCCAGACTGTAGCGCCAGAACCGCTCGGCCACCAGCGGCCGGCACAGATAATAAAGAGTATACAGTATTACAAAATACAAATAATTTAATAAAGCAATTTCCAACTTTTAAACCAGATAACAGGATACATCCCGTTGTGTTTTTGAAATCTTTTACAAAATCATTACCAACCAACTGGTCAGATCTACAGAAGATAGATTTTGCAGTAGGTTATATGGAAGCCGAAGCAAGAGATTGGGGACTAACTAACTTAGACAATTTTTCTTCATGACAGGACTTTGAACACAAGTTTAAAGACAGGTTCTGGTCTAAAGGCACTCAGGATAAATTATGCAAATCTTTATTCAATCCACCATACTATAACAAAGAAAAAGGGTCATTAAAACGATATATACAAAGTCATCTAAGTGTAAATATTTGGACAATCCAATACCTGAGGAACAATTAGCCGAAATATTGTTATCTAGACTACCATTACAGGCTCAAAAAGAAGTATATTGTAAAGGCTGGGAAGATGTTTCACAATTATTATCTTTTCTTGAGCATCTTGACACATTCACTAAACAGCAAACAAATGTATTTAATAAATATAATAGTACACATCAGGGTAGTATGATCTGAAGTACATTTACTAATAATGACAATCACACAACACCAAATAATACTGGAAATACCACAAAATAGTACGGGCCAAGGCCAAGGCAAACAATCAGAATGGAATAGAAGCACAAATGATCAACCATCATTCAATAAAGGTGAGCATCATGGACAAGTACGGGGCAACGGCATTCGTTCTGGCCGGTGGGTCACGGGACAGAACGAAATGGAAGTTGCATAGACCCAAATAATTCAAAGTGTATTGTAAACTTTATACATAGTGAACATGTAAGTAATGATTTGTTAACAGAACAACATGATAAATGGGTAATAACAAGAATTCAATTACCAACAGTAGAAGGAACTATACACAACTTCAAGGTTCAATTAGCATTAGATTCATACAGTGAGGTAAGTTTTATTTCATATGATTGTTTTAGCATCATTAGGAAAACTGCGAAATGTGACATTTTACCAGTAACAAGATTTAGGTTATTGGGTGTCGAAGGAAAAAAGGGAAAACTTATTACAGAAGAAACATGTTTACAGGTACATTTAAAAGCATTTAGCTTCATACATACATTTTTAGTGGTACATTCTTTAGGAATTCAAGTACTTCTAGGAGCAGACTGGCTGCATAAGCATGGCGCTACATTAGATTTTCATACACATACATTGTGTTTGTTTGCCACAGCAAAATATCGAGATTCCATTGACAACAACAGATAGTGTCACATCAGAACAATATATAACAACAGTAACTTCAAATTGTGTTACGTATAAGACATCACAAGACCAAATAGAAACATTATCAGATACAATCCAACAAAAATGTAATAAAGCTACATTATTGACTAACGAACAGAAAAATGATTTGAAAACGATATTACTAAAATATTCTGAGGTATTCTCTGACAAACCTGGGGTTATAGCGGATTATGAATGCTGTTTTCGAATGAAAGACAACATAGTATTCTCCTGTAAACCATATAAGATACCAATAACATTACATTATGCAGTTTCTGAGGAAATAGATAAAATGGAAATGAATAACATAATAGAAAGGAGTAACAGTCCTTATAATAATCCTTTACTGGTAGTAAAAAAACATTGTGGTGGAGTAAGATTTGTTTTAGACTTTAAATAAACATATCGAAATGGAACGTGACAGACCTCTACCAATTGACAATATTTTAACTAAATTTGCAAATGCATATTTTTTTACAACAATGGATTTTACGGTTGGATACTGGCGAATCCCATTACAACCAGATTCCAGAAAGTATACAGCATTTTTATTCAATGGCAGGAGTTATCAATTCACAGTACTACCTTTCGGCCTGGACATAAGTGTAGCAGTATTTATAAGAGCTTTAGATAAAGCATTAGGTAGTGAACTACTGAAGGAATTGACAATCTATGTAGATGATTTAATGTTGGCATCATCAACATGGCAAGCTCATTTAAGCTTACTCAAATGTACACTACACAGATTACAAATACGAGGAATTACTATCAAGTTAGCAAAATCATTTTTTGCCAGAGAACAAGTAAATTATCTGGGACACGTGGTCACATCAACCGGTATAGCACCTGACCCACAGTGCATACAGGCTATTAAAGATTGCCTGGAACCACATAACACTAAACAGTTAAAATCTTTCATGGGTTTGTTAGGTTTTTATAGAAGGTTTATAAAAGGACAGTGCTTGAATAACCCACATTTGCTCAAGTTATTAAAATCAAAAACAAAATGGGAATGGAATAGGGAACAGAGAGAAGCATTTGCAGAAATTAAACAAGCATTATTAACATCAAATATATCACAACATCCCAGGTTTGACTTACCTTTTTGCCTATCAACAGATGCATCGGATTATGGGTGAATTCCAGGAGACTTCTAATGAAAATCATTATTCAATTGCGTATGCTAGCAGAGCTCTCACGAAGCATGAAATTAACTACACTACTACTGAGAAGGAATTATTAGCACTCATGTGGTCTATTAAAAAATTTAATTACTTGTTAGGAGGGAGAACATTCCATGTATACACCAATCACAAAGCATTACAATTCCTTATGGAAAGTAAATTATTAAATAGTAGACTCATGAGGTGGGCAATATTTCTTCAAGAATATGATATGAAAATACATTATATACAAGGTAAGTACAATGTAATTTCTGATGCTCTCTCCAGATTACCAATAGGCATGACTGAGGAAAGTCAATTAGAGGAACAAAAAAGAATTTTTAGAGTTTATTTTATTAAAGATGCAAATACAAAGAAAGACAAACATTTATTACAACAACGAATTAAGGATAAAATACACATAGACGATTATTTTGGACCAATATTACGAGCAAAATTACATGATAAACTACCTCAACCAACCAGCAATCAATGGCTATGGACCGATAATGTACTATTTTGGCGTAAAGACACATCTTGGAATCATTGGCGTTTATGCATTCCCAATACAGTTACTAAAGATTTTATATATTATATACACAGAGGATATGGACACTTTGGTATATAAAAATGTATCAAACATATCAACAGATTTTATTATTTTCCAAACATGTCTAGAAAAGTGACTGTCATTATACAAAGCTGTGAAATACGTCAAAAAGTGAAAGAAGGTAAGTCAATGCATACATACACATTGCTTCCCATTATACCAAAGTCATTGCTAGACATGGTTGCTATTGATTTTTATGGCCCTCTACCACCCAGTCGAGTGAGGGGGAATTAAGTATATTTTAGTCGAGACTGCAGGTCCAATGTCAAACTTTTCCCAATTAAATCAGCAAATATAAACACAGTCATTGCAATATTACAAAAATATTTTGTAGAAAAACCAAAACATATACTTTCTGATAATGGGACACAGTTCACTAGCAACACTTTTCAGCAGTTTCTTATTTGGGAAGAAATTAAACATATCAAAATATCGAAATACCATCCAGAATCAAATCCTGCAGGCAGGGTTATGAAAGAGTTAGGCAGATTCTTTCGTACCTATTGCGCAGAAAGACATACCAAGTGGGCAATAGTAGTTGCAGATTTAGAACTAATTTTAAATGAATTACCACATTTAACTACAGGACTAGTACCAACTGAATTAGTAACTGGAACATTTGTTGGAGAACCCTTATTATAATACTTCCCTTGGCCCCAACATGCTTTAAGTCAGAAATTATATACTAATGATCAGGTATTACAGTGACTATTAGACAATTCAAATAAGAGATTAACAAAACATAATGAGGGAAAAACTATACCTAACTACCAAATAGGAGATAAGGATTTAGTGCACACACATCCATATAGTTCCACTATAGATAAGTGCAAAGCAAAGTTAAGTTTTGTACCACATTTGAAGGACCTGACTAGGGGATGGGTTTTATTTCTTTTATTTGTATATTTTTATTATTTAGGAGATTAATATTA
The DNA here is from genome assembly GCF_023864345.2 of Schistocerca serialis cubense. Taxonomy (NCBI): domain Eukaryota; kingdom Metazoa; phylum Arthropoda; class Insecta; order Orthoptera; family Acrididae; genus Schistocerca; species Schistocerca serialis. Next base: position 413,311,851 of record NC_064641.1, on the reverse strand, counting down.
ATGTATTTAAAAAACAGAACATGACAACACATTAGAGAACTTGGACTTCAAGATATAGAGAGCTTAACATTTGCCGTAATAATGTCCTGCTTTCTAGGGAGAAATAGTGGGGGAGAAGTAGCTAAATGTGGCAATTCATTTAAAATCAGTTCTAAATCTGCAACTACTATTGCCCACTTGGTATGTCTTTCTGCACAATAAGAAATGAGGGTTCTCCAACAAATGTTCCAGTTACTAATTCAGTTGGTACTAGTCCTGTAGCTAAAGGAGAAGTAAAGAACAAGGACATTATTACGTCAAATAATATTAGTAAGTGATAGAGAACAGGAACACGCAGGTTTGTAAACGTATTAGCAAAGCACTGAGCACAAATTGAGATAAGGACGGATACTGATATGAAGAAAAATTGTTTAAGTTCACGCAAAAGCGTAAAAATATTCAAGATTTACAGGTAGACAAAACATACCAAATTGTATTAGATATTAGGATGGAAGTGGGGGAAGTGAGAAGGATAGGGTTCTACTCGATCAAACAAAACGGGGAGGTTCCCTAGTCCTTAGGTGTTATGAGGACTTACACGACCATGAAGGCAGGGTCCTCAAATGTTAGGGTTTATGGGGTTCTACTCAACAATTAGGTGAGGTTCCCTGAGTCAGGGCTATCCCTTTTCGGTATACTACGGTGGCAAGAAGGATATGGTATTATGCAATGTTGTAGTTTACCTTCAAATCAGATGAACAATAAAGACTTAAGGGTGAGAAGGCTCTTTAGTGAGATACGATTTACGTACCTTATCCTCAAAAGCTCTGTACATTCAAACATATCAAAAAATAGATATAATTTAATATGTTGAAAATGCTTGGTGTTTGCCAATCTGAATGAATTCGTATAGTTTGAAATTGATGTGACAATGCTGTTCCAAGTTTAGTGTGATTTACTAGAGGAAAACTAGCTGTTATACAGAAATGTATGAGTTATTATGAACTCTCTGAAATGTTGTACAACTGGTTACAAACCCACTTGTATAAATTAGTTTTCTGTTAATGAGAATCCCTTCAGGAAACTTTGTCATCTATTCACTATAATTTGTCATTGCTATTGATATAATGAAATAAGGTATATCAATGGATATAAATGAAATATTAAAGTAAAAAGAATGAAGTGAATTTATATTAAGAATACCAAGAATAGTGATGAAATATTAATTAAATAAGGAGTATTAAAATAGAGGGGAACATTTAAAGTTTATGTGAATGTTTTATCAAATAAAATGTACAAAGCGAGAATAATTTGCATAAGTCTGGTCTACAGCGGGGGTGTGTGGTGTCACAAGGCTTAGGCCTGTCCCACCCTACGAAAAATTGTAAGAACAGTTGGCATTTTTATGGTTTGTTAAGTTTGTTTTTTGGGTTTCAGAAATACTGTGGGAAGAAAGTTTATTTATGTTGCAGATAATGTGGAAGACATTGCCCAACGATCACCATGAAGGTTCGACGTAGCAGCAAGTGGGCAAGGAATAAAACAAATGCTGCAAACTACAGCGAGCCATGGAAGAGCCTGGGCCGCGAGGGCATCGAGCTTCCTAGATCGTTGTTGGACAACGTCAAAGGAAGAGATATTCTGCTTTCTCTTTGTAAACAGATCAATCGAGTCTTGAAAGGTTCTTGCAAAACGCGTAGGCGGGTGACAGATTAGGTGGGACCCGATGCCTGTAATACTTCCACAGTTATTAAAAAGTTGTTTAACGGCAAAATGAATAGTTCACCATTTATATAGATAAAAAGTAGTGAATATATAGGAAAGGAAGAGTTGTGGCGTCAGAATGAAAAGTGATACATCGCTTAGCAACGAAGGAGGACGTAAACCGTGGACGTTACGTGCTGAAAACAAATCAACTAATAAAATAGTAAGGCTATAATTAAGCATAAAGCCACGTAACACTGCACACACTTAAAACATTTCACACTCACTGTAAACACTGTTTACCTCACGCGTACCCCTGTTGCTATGTCTATTTCCTCACACTGAATTGCCAGCTGAATAGCCAAAGACAAATCTTTTGGAGTCCCTTCACACACCTTCCGTGACATATGCACCAGTAGCCCTCTCAAAAATACATCAAGTACCCTTTGCTCAGCCTCCTGCAACAGAACACTATTCCCTTTATCGCTCTGACTGAACTCGTAAGTATACATATTAATTTCCCTTATCCTGTCCGCAAATTTCTCCATTGTCTCTTTGAAATTGTACTTAACCTCTCTCTAAAGTAATGAGCACTATTCTGTTTTTTGTACCTTTGTAAAAGCCCTTCCTTTAACTGTTTAAACTATCCTGCCTTCCTTAAGGCCTCAGAACACCTTACATATGTTTTCGCTTCACCCATTAATCTAATCTTGGCTACATGTAACAATTGTTCATCAGACCAACCATTCATCACAGCTGAAATTTCCAAGTCCTCCACAAACGAACGCACATCCTCAGATGCCTTGCCAGAAAATGGAATGATCAAACTCGCGGCAGCTGGATCAATCTCCTGCACCCTAGGCAACAACGACTGAGCAGATGCGGTTTCCCGCTCACTCCTAGATGTTAATTCATTTCTCAGCTGCGTATTGTCCGCTGTCAATTGTGCTATCTTTCCCATCAAAATCCGCACCGCTTCTGGTTCCAACACACCTTGCATCCTTGACTCTGTCATTGTGTTGCTTTCATTCCCAGTTAGTCCCAAAACAAAACATTTAAGCACAAGAACAACCTGACTTCCTACAGCTCCATATCATCACACTCAGTATCATCATCAACTAATACAAAAATAATTAAATGCCATGAAAAAAAAAAATCTTACTGCCCCAAAAACACTAACACTTACTCTGACAACAAATAATACTATGCCCTTGCAAAACATCTAAAATGTGGCTTCTGGCGGGCCATACTCAAAACACAAACAAGCCAGAAAACGTCAAACACTCAAAAGAAAACTGGTCAAATCTCACATCATCTTGGGACCGTATTGCAGGTCTTGGGCTCGAACTTCTTACTGGACTGACGACGTCCGCTATTCCGACACCAGATGTAGTGGGAACTTCTGCCACTGAATGTATCAGGATGACCAAATGTAGCAGGAAGAGGTAGAAGGCACCGTATTAAGACTCGTCTGAGCTTTCCAAATGATTTATTTGTTTCCACTACAGTGCCCCATTTGCCACAGTCCACATTGCAGGGTCCCACAATGCTGAGGCCATCGCCCCAGCGACCCAATGCAACGTGCAGCTGTGTCAGCCTTGTAAGGCCACGTCACAGGGCTGCACCGGCAGCTGACTTTGTGGTCTTCTTCTCTGTTCATTCAGCATGAGCGGGCCACTGTGTCCTTCCTCGCTGGTGTAGCTGAGATCACGAGGACCATAAGCGCCTGCGATCCGGCGTCCAAATCTGCAGCCCTGGCCTTGGGATGCCTCCGGTGTGTGTTGGAAGCCAGGACAATTGCCTGTGGTAGCAAGCCAAAGAGTGACCTGCCACTAGCTGGCTGGCTGGCTACGGACCCTGCGTCGACCTCAGAGGGTCGAACCACTGACCTGCTGTGGACTGGAACACTGGCACCCCATCTGCTGCTGCATGTAGCTGCTGGTGTGACACGTCCTGCCGTCCAGGAGAGCTGCCACACTTGAATGCCTCATTAGAAAACCAGCACCTATATATACATGGCTGTGCGCTTCTGTTTTTTTTACGTGCCGCACCAAGCCACGTACTCACAACACCTAGATTGCACCGTGTGCCCCTTCTGCCTGTAACTTGCGCCATGCAAACCGCTGTGTTTACGCTTTTAAGTGGTTCAACGGCCCTGTGGCCTCCATTCTACTTTGCAACTGCTGGTCAGCGTAACTTACTGCCAATAGGCCCACACCTGGCTGCAACTTGTGCACTCAGAAATGTTGCACCGAATCTAACTTTCCTATCTTAAACTGTGGTGCCACTACAATAAGTTAATTTGATAATTTAAACAAATAATTCGGCTTAACCCTTGCAGTAGGAGTAACTGTTAAAAAGAACCAATTTTTCAACGTATTCAGTTAATTGAGTGAGTTAAGTTTTAATTGTAATTTCTGTAAATTTAACTTCAAACAATGTGTAGTTTCAGCACCTATTATTGTGATGATATATAAGGGCCTGATTTTTGGTCATGAGACAGTCGCTCCACAGCCGAGTTTCAGATGAGTAACCTGTGCCGGTTGGAGCAACAACAATGCTTCAGATTAACTGTGGAACAAGTGTTAAACAATTGGGCCCTGTGTAAAAACAGTTACAGAGTCTGTTCCATATGTACCTGATTATTCTTCTTCAAGAACTGTGAACTTTGTGGTTAGGTTTTATTGCTCGTAGCTGTTCAACAGTAAACTATCATAGCAGTATGTGGAGTTTCGCCTGCAAACTATTAATGAGGCTTCTGGAAAGTTTAAACAACAGTGCACTGGTCATATAACTGTGTTTAATTGGCGGGGGGGGTTATGAAAAGTGAAATTATAGTACTATGAAACACAACTGTGCACCTGTCGGCTATATAACTTGCAGTAGTCAGTGGCGGAATCCACAATCCATTTTTTCAGCCAGTGTAGCAATGCAGTACATCAACACCAAGGACAACCATAAATTGACGAATAAATAAAAAGCAGATGGGACCACCACAACATGGTATTAAACAAGAAGTAAAACCACAGAAGAGCCAAAGGAAAGGTGCAGGGAAATGTGACTGGTTGAACACTTACAAAAAACGTAGGTGAGCCAGTGTGTCCATAGACAAATGCAGGTACTAGTGCTGACACTAGCAACCTCCAGCCATCCTGGCTTAGGTTTCCTGTGATTTCCCTAAATCGCTTCAGGCAAATGCCAGGATGGTTCCTTCAAAAGGGCATGGGTGACTTCCTTCCCCTGCCTACCCTAAATGAATTGAGCTGATGACCTCACTGTATGGCCCCTCCCCCAAATCAGTCAACCAACCAAGAAGATTGGCTAAGCTCAGTTTATGGGAGAGGAGATGTGATTGACGGTGTGGCTGTTAAGGCAGCTGGATAGGGGCATGGAGGAAAACACCACTGTTGAGGTAGTTTAGGAGAAGGTAAGTATATGAGTTAGCTTCCACCTCCGCTCACTAAGTGAGTCCCAAAATAGTTTAAGAATACATGTTGTGGTTGTCCCAGAACGGTGTTGGGAGCAGTGGAAATAAAGATGCAGACTGATGGAATTTTTGAAAATGTAAATTACATTTCACAAACTGATAACCGCTTTATGCTGTCTGATTAGTGAAAATTTGTGGACTTCATCTTCAAATGACTGCAGCTTCAGGTTGTACAATAAGAGAAAAGATACTGATCATTCGTAACAAAGTTATTCAAGTGATGGATCAGTGTCACATCAAAGTGTTCCTCCTCTCTCACAAAAAATTTTGAAAAACTGGACTATTAGCACAAAAATATAAATGTGTGGACTGGTATTGTAATCAAGTATGTGAAATTTAGCCTTTTCTTGCAGTCTGATGTTAGCTTGGCAGATGATACCATCCAAGGAAACATAAGGGGCAGATAACAACTGGTTGTAGACTAGGATTACATTCAGAAACAAGGACTTTCAACACTCTTGGCAGTAATGTCCACAGACAAGCAGATTGCAAAAAACCATAATGTTTTCGAAAGGACTGAATATAATATCTGTTGAGATCCACCATGGCACGAGAGGAGGGTTTGGATCATTAAAGTTGGTAGTAATGGCAAAAAAGAAGCAGAGGGGGGCAAATGGGAGAAAAAAATGGAGGTAATCAAGAAAAGAGATCACAAAAATGTAGAAAAGTAATGGGTGGGTGAGAATTTTTTCTTCATATTAGTTAACTATAATATATGAGACCCAGAGGCTCAGCATTCATTTACTGCATACGGGTATGATGACCCAGGGGTTCAGAGCTGGGGGCTGGTAAATTCTGCCAGTGCTCTGTCACTGTAACCTCTAGACACACATCAATGACCACATTGCAGTGCAGTGGTGAAATTTTGGGTGTTGCAGGGCACAGGGTCTTGGATTGACCGCCTGGATCATGAGGATGGTAAAAACCTCTGCAAAAACCCTTCAGTCACAAAGTGTGCTGTGCGCTGATGAGATACATGGCTGTTGAGGCAGAACGGTCATTAGTGGATAGCCTCTGGAGAACGTGCCACTTCCCTCAGTTGTACAAGGCTTACGCAGGAACATGGGGCTCCATCTAAATGGACATTCCTTTCCCTAGCTGCTCATGGGATTGAGGTGGAACCCTCTCCTTCTCCTCCCCCAGAATGGTGTGTTGCTGGTAGGTACCAACACCCGATCAAATAGGAGGGAGGGCTTGTGTAGCCAGTTTTCCTGACTGAGTTTATTGTAAAAGTATGGTCTCTAGTAATTCAATGCATGCTGATAGTCAAACTGTGTAGTGCATCGGAGATGTCAGCAGGTGCGTCAGAGACATCAGTGGCTGAGTCGGAGACGTCAGCAGTTGCATTGGAGACGTCAGCCAGCACAGGACCTAGGAAAGAAGGCAGTGGTGGCACTGGCATCAGGTGGGGCAGGGACTGCACCGGTGATGACACTCAAAGTTTGCAGTGAAGGCAGGATGCCAAGACAGCAATCTGCCTGGCAGCAACCCACAGCTGCAGTGCAAACCAGATTGTCTGTGACACAGGAACAGGCATCGGCAGTATCAGGGGTGGACGAGGTGGTGGGCCCTCTGTAATAGACCCTGCTGTGTGCAGCTGGTCGAAGTGACGGGACATCCACTCATCAGGTAATGGCTGTGGTGGTGCTCGATGATGGCAGTAATACAGTTTGGCCAGCAGATGAAACCACAAGCACAGACAGGTGCACCCAGACAGAACTGTCATGGACCAGGTGACACTGGCAGACATGGTGTCAGATGCAGCAGGTGGAGGGTTTGTGGTTGACATCCATGTAGCAGCTCCACCAGGCTCTTGTCCCCCACCAGAGTGAAACAGCATGAGCTCAATAAGTGGTCTAAAGCAGCTTCAGCAGACCTGCCGGATACAGACTTCTGCGTATGAGCTTTAAAGGCCCAAACCACACTTTCGGCATCACCATTAGACTGAGGATAAAATGAAGCAGGTATGAGATGTGAACAGCACTAGCATGAAGAAAAGATGCAGATTCTTGAGAAAGAAACTGGGGGCTGTTATTGGTAACCACAGTATACACAAGTCCCTCAGCTGCAAAAATCTTAGACGGGGCTGAAATAGTAGTCATCACAGACATGGGCAGATAATGTGTCACATAGGAAACTTGGAATAGGCATTCACTACAATGAGCCAATACTGATGTAGGAGGCACCAAGCAAGATAGACAGGTAGATGCTCTCATGGGCACTGCGGCAGTAGTCAGGGGGGGAAAAGACACATACGGGGCCGCCTGTTCCTGAAAGCAGTGAGTGCAAGTGGCAATAAGCCACGTAATGTCCCCCACCTATACCCAGCCAATGCACATGCTGGCGGGCCAATGACTGACATGCAGAAGCTGCAGTACATCATGGAAATCACTACCTGGAGAATAGCATCCTCCATTGTTAATAAAAGAACCCCTTCAAACACAGAAAGATGGTGCCGGAGGTAGAAGTAATTATGGAAGGGATCAGAAGCACAGTCCGGGGGGGGGGGGGGGGGGGGGTTTATGGCCAACCATGCTGCACAAGAGAGAGGACCCAACTAAATACTATCCAAAGGGAGCTGGAGCTACACTTCCGAGAAATCAGTCTTGGAAAAATGGCAGTTGGCTGACAATTTTGTGAGTAACTCATCAGGGAGGGCAAAGCATATGTATCTATTATCATGCACAGTGCATTAATTGTGACACTGAAATCACCACAAAGGCGAAGCTTATGTGTCACCTTCTTAACAATGACCAGTAGTATAGCCCATTCATTGGAAGAAATAGGCTGAATGACATTGAGTGATATCAAATGGCCTAATTAGGCTTTGACAGAGTTGTGCAACACAACAGGCAACTGTCGCCCCCAAATGAAAGGATGTCAGGCAGACTGTTTCATGGTAATGTGGGCTTGAAAACCAGTAGCACAACTGAGCCCAGGGAAAAAAGAGAGACGAAAACTCAGATCATGGAGAATCCAGCTGCTGATATGGAACTTGATCTGATACTAAATTTACCTCATTGGCAATGGACAAACTGAAAGCCTTAAATGCCTCTAACCCGAACAGGTCTGCGGTGTGGGAATGATCCACAACATGGAAGGCAATAGGGTGAACAATAGAATTGTAAGAGACAGGAGCACAGAACTGATCGAGGATCAGAACCTGCTGTTTATTGTAGCTAACCCATTTCCATGAAACCTGTGTGAGGGGAGGGGAGCCCAAGTCCACGTACGTTTGTGCATGACTGAAGTTACTGTAGCTCCTGCGTCTACTTGCAAGTCAAACAGTTTTTTCAGGGAAACAGTAATCGTAGAGATACAGTTTATGTGCTTGGGTACTACCAAGTCCACCACATTTGAAGAGGAGTTACACACTAATGCAATATGGTCTTTCTTTTGACACTTTTTGCAAACTGCCAAACACTTAGGGCACTGAATATGCTCATGCTGGATGACACAGTATGGGCAGGATGGAAGGGGGCACACGGCCGCTACTGTGATGTGGCTCGTTGCTGCTGTCGCCAACTGACGCTGCCCCAAAGGTTGTATTGCTCCAATGGCTTCCCCATTATCCTGAACACTTGCAGCCTGCCTAACAGGGGCTGACTGAGCAACTTCCAATACCTCCCCACACACAGCAGTCTGATCACCTGTGGGCCACGGTGCTTCAAAGGACTGTGCTATATTGAGCACATACATGTCAGATTCCCACATTGAAGTGTTTTTTGTGAACTTCCCTATCCATGGCCAGATGAATAGTAATATCACGCACCATGTGAACAGCATAGGATTCGTGATGGGTACTAGAGAAAAATTTATGATGGCTCACCCATGTGTGCTTCTGCAGCCCAGGCTTTGTAAGATTGGTTTTGGCATCTCTGACAATGATAAAATTCTACATGTCTCAATGACATGCATTCTGTGACAGCAATAGGTGAAGTTATGGAAGCTCACACATTCATCAAATGATATGCTAGCCAATTCTTTCAAGGAATAAGTTGGTGCAACAACTGATAAACGCATGGCAAAATTGAGAAAGAAAACAAGCCCTACATGGGTTTGCATCATCCACACAAGAAACCCATGCTAGGGGGTTGGGTGGCCTCTATAAGTGGGGCTGTGAACTGTGTGGACGTGCGATCTCTGTAATCATAGAGTTCATGAATGAAGATACATCCCAACGTGTATGAAATCTCCAAATTCTTTAAAGACTTGTGTTTTGTTAAATCATGTCTCATATGAGTCCCACTCTTCAGGCAATTGATTGTATACCAGAAATGGTAGCAGATGCATTGACGGGAGAGTAATCTGCCACGAACACACAACTGTCACTTGATGTAGACCATGGGTGAGAGCATGCTGTTTTTCTGCAATAGCTTGCTGCTGGGCAATGAGACATTGGAGGATTATTTCTTCCATCGAGAACTCTGTCATGTGACTTAGCAACTTTGATATAGCGAGAATAAATGCAATTTATGGAACATAGTACTTTATAGAGAAACACATAAGATACAATTAATACGGTTGTGCATAGTACTGAATACATGTACTGAAAAACAGTAATACAGGTTACAGAATAGTCTGCACACTCACTTACAATCACTTAAATAATGCTGTTTCTTTGGCAGCTCACGAGAGCATGCTTGGGGGTTGGGTGGCCTCTATAAGTGGGCCTGTGAACTGTATGGACGTGTGAGCTGTGTAATCATCGCGCATCATGAATGAAGATACATCACAATGTATGTATTTAATCTCCAAATTCTTTAAACACTTGTATTTTGTTAAACTTTATTTAGTAGACTTGCAGAATTTAACAGCACAGACATTTCAAGCAGTAGTATTTTATTTCGAGAAGTAGTGTGTTCTACAACTGATATACTTTTACTAAAAGATGTTAGATAAAACTTTTAAATTAGAAAATATAGAAAATTTTAGTTTCCAGGGATACTACATGAAGTAGAACCTGTCATTTAGGCCATTTAAAAGTTATACATACTGCAAGCTTTCCGGCCAAATGTTCTTTTAACCTAGGGAACAGGTGATAGTCACTGGGCACCAAGTCAGGACTGTAGGGGAGGGGGGGATTATGTTCCACCGAAACTGTGGCAGGAGAGCAACGGTTTGCCGAGCGATGTGTGGGCAAGCGTTGTCATGGAGAATGTGTACGCCCTTGCTCAACATTCCTCTTCTCCGGTTCTGAATTGCCCATCTGAGTTTTTTCAGTCTCACAGTACCTGTCAGCATTAATTGTGGTCCCAGCGATTCAGCTCCGACTAAGAGGTGAAAGAAGAAGTCCATAACTTTCTGAACAGCATGGCGGCGAGCAGGTATGATATGGGCATACAAAAAACTGCCACAACGTCTACAAAAATGAATCGACAGAAATGGTGATTATGTCGAAAAATAGCTAAATGTTCAAGCTGTAAACTGATGTAAACCATTGTAGAAATAAACAGGTCTATGTACTTATAAAAAAGTAGGAGACCTTACTTTTGGAATTACAGTCATAAAATAACTTCATTACTGTGCATATTTATTCAATATAATTCCAGTCTATTATGTTTATCTTGAAAATGTAACAACTTTAAATAGGTGCGAGCTGCATTCAGTCTCAATTGTACATTCATTGAGTTATGTTTGTACTATCAGTCACTGTCGAGCTGCAGTTATGTAAACTTCCATGTCAGTCCATCTGCAATTATCTAGTGATGTTAACTTTGTCAGTGTGTGTGTGCAGTTATAGTAGAGTACAGTCACTATTTTAGTTACTTAGTTAAGTCCCACAGTTATGTTATATACAGTCACTTTTGCAAATTTTCAGTTGAACAGTTATTGAGTATGGACAATGAATTATACACTGGGACACAGCATCTCGGAGGTAGCAACAAAATGGGGATTTTTCCCATACGACCATTTAATGAGTGTACAGTGAATATCAGGAATCCGGTAAGACATCAAATCTCCGACATTGCTGTGGCCCGAAAAAGATCCTGCAAGAACAGGTCCAACAGTGATGTAACAGAATCATTCAGCATGTCAGAAGTGCAACCCTTCTGCAAATTGCTATTTCAGTGCTGGGCCATCAACAAGTGTAAGTGTGTGAACCATTCAATGAAACAATCCTGTTAAAGAAGGCTCGCTTATGTACCCTAGATGACTGCATGACATAGAGCTTTATTCTTCGCCTGGGCCCACCAATGCTGACATTGTACTGTTGATGGCTGGAAACATTCAAATCCACTTAAATCTTGATAACCTGCCTTTGTAGTAGCAGTAACCATTCTAACAATTGTGCCAGACACTTGTTGCCTTATATGGGCGTTGCTGATTGTAGCACTGTATTCTGCCTGTTTATATATCTCTGTATTTGAATATGCATGCCTATACCAATTTCTTTGGCACTTCAGTGTATGATACAACATTTATTTTAGAATAGTAGTTTGATATTTGCCAACTGAGCACCATTGGGGATCTGATCCCTTGAGAGACTTGGGGCCCCGGGGATTTTGCCCCCCTGCGCACCCCCCTTCCCCTCCCCCCCTCGTCTGGCCAGTTTGTCATATTGGTAATATTCCAACCTGTACTCTTTCCATTGTTTAAAATTAGTTATTTTTATTTTTTGTAAATAATATTAGGCATTGTAAATTGACCAGCTAGTTCATTTAAAGAAGTGTCATTCGACGTACAGCTCTACAGAGCAGCATGATTCGGATTTTTGCCTTAGCTCTGTCTAGAGCTCCATGAGCAGGCGCACAGGGCATGTGACTGTTCGCTTGACAATGACAATCAAGCAGTGCTGTGCATAGCTGGCTTAATCTCATTTTATGGAAAACTGTGGTGTCATAAATAGAAGACAGCATCTGAAACTGTTTAGTCACAAGTAATTCAATACTATGGTGAGCAGTTGGGAATGTGCTCACAAAAGGAACCTTAAAAGGGAACCACAATTTTAATTAAACAGGTTGAAAATTCAATGAAGACACTTACATACAATGCTCTTAGTGCCAAACAGATTTTGCAGTTTGAAAAAACATTGCCAGTAAATAAAGAAAGAAAAAATAAGTGTAAATACATACTAACTGTGATGGTTAATGTATGATGGCAAACTAGATGGCAGGACTAGGAAACTCAATAACAAAGAAAGTACATGAAATTAATCCATTTAACTTTTCTGTTGACCAGAGTTTCAATGTTGGGAATGATTGATTCGGCACGGCTCAGTCTCAAAACATATTGCAGATGGTAATCTGATATGGAGATTCTCAGTCACGTTTTATGCAGTTTCATTAGGGTGAAAAAAACTGCTCACATTGAATATTGAGCAGAACAGACTAGGCACCTGTGCTTCATGTCTATCAAGTTTTGGGTAGCGTTTCTATGACAAATGGTTGTTAAAATCATTTTAAATCTTTCTGCTCTGATATCTATCTTCCCCCCCCCCCCTCCCCCCCAAAGAACCATGGACCTTGCCGTTGGTGGGGAGGCTTGTGTGCCTCAATGATACAGATAGCCGTACCGTAGGTGCAGCCACAACGGAGGGGTATCTGTTGAGAGGCCAGACAAACGCGTGGTTCCTGAAGAGGGGCAGCAGCCTTTTCAGTAGTTGCAGGGGCAACAGTCTGGATGATTGACTGATCTGGCCTTGTAACACTAACCCAAACGGCCTTGCTGTGCTGGTACTGTGAATGGCTGAAAGCAAGGGGAAACTACAGCTTTACTGTATGATTAAATGATGATGGCGTCCTCTTGGGTAAAATATTCTGGAGGTAAAATAGTCTCCCATTCGGATCTCCGGGTGGGGACTACTCAAGAAGACGTTGTTATCAAGAGAAAGAAAACTGGCAATCTATGGATCGGAGCGTGGAATGTCAGATCCCTTAATCGGGCAGGTAGGTTAGAAAATTTAAAAACGGAAATGGATAGGTTAAAGTTAGATATAGTGGGAATTAGTGAAGTTCGGTGGCAGGCGGAACAAGACTTTTGGTCAGGTGAATACAGGGTTATAAATACAAAATCAAATAGGGGTAATGCAGGAGTAGGTTTAATAATGAATAAAAAAATAGGAGTGCGGGTAAGCTACTACAAACAGCATAGCGAACGCATTATTGTGGCCAAGATAGAGACGAAGTCCATGCCTACCACAGTAGTAGAAGTTTATACGCCAACTAGCTTTGCAGATGATGAAGAAATTGATGAAATGTATGATGAGATAAAAGAAATTATTCAGGTAGTGAAGGGAGATGAAAATTTAATAGTCATGGGTGACTGGAATTCGAGAGTAGGAAAAGGGAGAGAAGGAAAGATAGCAGGTGAATATGGCTTGCGGCTAAGAAATGAAAGAGGAAGCCGCCTGGTAGAATTTTGTGCAGAGCATAACTTAATCATACCTAACACTTGGTTTAAGAATCATGAAAGAAGGTTGTATACATGGAAGAACCCTGGAGATACTAGTAGGTATCAGATAGATTATATAATGGTAAGACAGAGATTTAGGAACCAGGTTTTAAATTGTAAGACATTTCCAGGGGCAGATGTGGACTCTGACCACAATCTATTGGTTATGAACTGTAGATTAAAACTGAAGAAACTGCAAAAAGGTGGTAATTTAAGGAGATGGGACCTGGATAAACTGAAAGAACCAGAGGTTGTACAGAGTTTCAGGGAGAGCATAAGGGAACAACTGACAGGAATGGGGGAAGGAAATACAGTAGAAGAAGAATGGGTAGCTTTGAGAGATGAAATAGTGAAGGCAGCAGAGGATCAAATATGTAAAAAGACGAGGGCTAGTAGAAATCCCTGGGTGACAGAAGAAATATTGAATTTAATTGATGAAAGGAGAAAATTTAAAAATGCAGTAAATGAAGCAGGCAAAAAGGAATACAAACGTCTCAAAAATGAGATCGACAGGAAGTGCAAAATGGCTAAGCAGGGATGGCTAGATGGCAAATGTAAGGATGTAGAGGCTTATCTCACTAGGGGTAAGATATATACTGCCTAGAGGAAAATTAAAGAGACCTTTGGAGAAAGGAGAACCACTTGCATGAATATCAAGAGCTTTGATGGAAACCCAGTTCTAAGCAAAGAAGGGAAAGCAGAAAGGTAGAAGGAGTATATAGAGGGTCTATACAAGGGTGATGTACTTGAGGACAATATTATGGAAATGGAAGAGGATGTAGATGAAGATGAAATGGGAGATATGATATTGCGTGAAGAGTTTGACAGAGCACTGAAAGACCTGAGTCGAAACAAGGCCCCCGGAGTAGACAACATTCCATTAGAACTACTGACAGCCTTGGGAGAGCCAGTCCTGACAAAACTCTACCATCTGGTGAGCAAGATGTATGAGACAGGCGAAATACCCTCAGACTTCAAGAAGAATATAATAATCCCAATCCCAAAGAAAGCAGGTGTTGACAGAAGTGAAAATTACCGAACTATCAGTTTAATAACTCACAGCTGCAAAATACTAACGCGAATTCTTTACAGATGAATGGAAAAACTGATAGAAGCTGACCTCGGGGAAGATCAGTTTGGATTCCATAGAAATGTTGGAACACGTGAGGCAATATTGACCCTACGACTTATCTTAGAAGAAAGATTAAGGAAAGGCAAACCTACATTTCTAGCATTTGTAGACTCAGAGAAAGCTTTTGACAATGTTCATTGGAATAATCTCTTTCAAATTCTGAAGGTGGCAGGGGTAAAATACAGAGAGCGAAAGACTATTTACAATTTGTACAGAAAGCAGATGGCAGTTATAAGAGACAAGGGACACGAAAGGGAAGCAATGGTTGGGAAGGGAGTGAGACAGGGTTGTAGCCTCTCCCCGATGTTATTCAATCTGTATATTGAGCAAGCAGTAAAGGAAACAAAAGAAAAATTCGGAGTAGGTATTAAAATCCATGGAGAAGAAATAAAAACTTTGAGGTTCGCTGATGACATTGTAATTCTGTCAGAGACAGCAAAGGACTTGGAAGAGCAGTTGAATGGAATCGACAGTGTCTTGAAAGGAGGATATAAGATGAACATCAACAAAAGCAAAACAAGGATAATGGAATGTAGTTGAATTAAGTCGGGTGAGGCTGAGGGAATTAGATTAGGAAATGAGACACTTAAAGTAATAAAGGAGTTTTGCTATTTGGGGAGCAAAATAACTGATGATGGTGGAAGTAGAGAGGATATAAAATGTAGACTGGCAATGGCAAGGAAAGCGTTTCTGAAGAACAAAAATTTGTTAACATCGAGTATAGATTTAAATGTCAGGAAGTCGTTTCTGAAAGTATTTGTATGGAGTGTAGCAATGTATGGAAATGAAACGTGGACAATAAATAGCTTAGACAAGAAGAGAATAGAAGCTTTCGAAATGTGGTGCTACAGAAGAATGCTGAAGATTAGATGGGTAGATCACATAACTAATGAGGAGGTATTGAATAGAATTGGGGAGAAGAGGAGCTTGTGACACCACTTGACCAGAAGAAGGGATCGGTTGGTAGGACATGTTCTGAGACATCGAGGGATCACCAATTTAGTATTGGAGGGCAGCGTGGAGAGTAAAAATCGTAGAGGGAGACCGAGAGATGAATACACTAAGCAGATTCAGAAGGATGTAGGCTGCAGTAGGTACTGGGGGATGAAGAAGCTTGCACAGGATAGAGTAGCATGGAGAGCTGCATCAAACCAGTCTCAGGACTGAAGACCACAACAACAACAACGACAACATCTATCTTTCAATTCCAAATACCAGTGAAGATCTGTAATTTCTGTTTGGAGAGGGCAGCTTACAGAAGCGGCGTCCATAGAGTTCAGAGTAACAAAAATTCCTAAATATGCCTCGCACGAAATATCTGTGAATCTTGTTTCAAATTAAATATACAATTTTCTTAAAAGATCTGTGTACTCTCCAAAATGTGCAGCAATGTCAGTGTTTGTTAATGGTGACAATTTTGGAAAGTAAGAGACACTTCTGACCTCCAGCTGCTTTTCCCAGAGCGACAGTTTCATCTTGAATGCCTTTATTTTGTCACAGAAGTGGATGATGAGAATATCGTTATCTTGAAGTGACACACCCAAGTTGTGAAGATGCTATGTCACATCAGTTAAGAAGACTAAATCACAATTCATCTACAGGATGGGGCAAATGAAAGTGGCCTGGGTGAGTGGATACAACTGGACATAAATGTGTGCATATAACCATACCCTGTGATGCGCACACCATGGGTACACCCACCATGAGGTCCACACTGGTTCAGAGTATAATGTAGGCTGTGTCAGTGCGAGTGGAGCAGTGCAAAGGGGACGATGGTATACTCAGTGCAGCAGCAGGTGTTCTTTGTGGAAAGTTAACATGACGACAAAGTCGTGGAAATGGTATGGCCAGTTGTTTGCTGAGTTTAATGGTGTCAAAGTGCCAGCACAGAATGCCATGCATTGTTTAGTCCGTAAATGGCTTCAGATGGCATCTCTTTTGAACAAGTCAAAAAATGTTCCAAAACATGCCCATACAGCAGAAAATGTGGCTGCATTTCACCACAAAATGCTTCAGAGTCCTACCAAATCAACCTGACACCTGTCGCTAGAGATCAGCATATCATATCAATCATGTGGGCGAATACTCCATCTGGACCTGAAGTCTGTTCACGACCCTGACTGGCCATCCAGGTCATCTGATCTGTCACTGTGCAGTTACCCTGTGTGGGGAGCCCTCAAGTCTAAGGGGTATTGCAAAAACCCTCATGATCTTCAAGAACTGCAGCAGAACATTTGGGATGAGACTGCAGCAATTCCAGCAGTCCAGCTTCAATCTGCCTTCAGCAACTTGCTGAGCAGGGCACAAAAGTGCCAAGATATGAATGGTGATCACTTTCAGCATCTGCTGTAGTCAAGTTAGTAATGTATTTTGCTTCCTCATCTGTATTTCTTTGTACCCATGAACTCTGTTCTCTGGGCCACTTCTATCTGTCCCACCCTGTATCATCCGACGGTTCACGCTTACTTTCTCAATTCATTTTCATGGATAATGATATTTCTTGGTGCAGTTCTACGAAGCGCCCCAGAACTTTAGCATAACTGAGGCAGTGAACCTTACAGCGATAAGGTAAATACCCATATTTACAACCAATACTGGCCAGAAACACTTTGAACAAGTGATGAATGAATTATTCTAGCACATTACCTTATTCAGTTTTACACATTTGGAACACAAATGATGATGACGACGAAGAATCCGACAGCGTAGTGGGTTAACCAGGAGATCATGATTCTTTATTTTTCTCTGGATGCATCCTACTTAGCCACTGATTTTGCCAGTCATAGCTGGAGCAACGCCTGTTGCTACACAAGTTAATAATTCCCACAGCAGATCAAACTTCTCCATAACCACTTCAGGTGCATCGAATATGTGCTTCAATGGGATGAGATCTAACATCCTTGTGGACTTCCAGTATTTTGTTTAATGCCCTAAGGAAAGTTACTAGCTGTGCTGTGTCTGACAAGTCAAGAGAGCAATCCAAAGATAAAGAAAATGCAACACTGTCTTTAATATTCATTGTCAGCTGAGCCTCCAAATTTTGCTAATTCTTCAATTCAATGCATTACAGTGGCTTGAGAAAGTTTTGTTTTGTATTATTTTATGGCATAAAAACAACTAGGGTCATATGTGCCCATGCCAAAACTATAGAACACACAGCCAGAGAGGAGTTAAAAAAAAAGACTACATGTTAATCCCAATTGATGTAAGAGAAGACAGATAAAAACAGGGATGTGGAGAAAGGTCTATAAAGTACATCCTAGAAAAACATATGCCCAGAAATAAAAATTAAATGGCCTTTGCCATACTGCTACGACGGATAAAAAATAAAATGCGTTCAACAGCTCATGCATCATTTGCTAAAACAGCTGATAACTCAGACTGCAAACCCAAGCGGTAATGTAAAGAGTTAAAAAATGCACATCACATCAGGAAATGGCAGACAGTTAAAATTGGGCACAATGGGTAGAAAGTGGTCGGAAATGGCGATGGCTAAAAAGGTGGTGCCCAATATGCAACCTAGTTAAAATGACCTCTTCGTGATGGGAGGGCCAAGAGGACGTTGTCCAAGCCGCTGGAAGAGGCTAAATTGCCCGGAGCTTGTTCGCATGAAGGGAGGACCAATGGTGATGCATCACCTGCTGACACACTCTGAGGGGATATAAGAACTAGTGTGCTGAGGTACAAGGCCTGCAGTCTTGGCAACAGCGCCAGTAGCATTGTTTCCTGGCAGGAACCCACATAAACATCACAGTGGCTCCATCAAGAGTGAGCAAGTGAGAGTTTTCCTGGACCCTTTGCACTCATGGACAAGCAGTGCACAGCACACACAGAATTTGAAGGGCACTGAGAGAGCCTGAGCAGAAGAAACAACTGAAAAGCCTTTGTCACCGGATGTACTCCATGGCCTGATACAGGATGAAGAGTTCTGCTGTAAATACTGAGAAGTGTGCCAGATGCTGAAATCAAAAAACATCAACGTCAATGACTACAGCACACTTGACACCACGGTCAGTCCAAGAGCCATCAGTGTACACAAAGGTATTATCGCAAAGTACCACGTAAAGGTCATGAAACTGAAGGCAATATAGCGATGCTGGTGTACTGTCCTTAGGAAGTGAATGAAGGCCAAGATGGTGAACAGTTCACACCCAATGAGAAAGTTGCATGTAGTGTGAAGTTAAGCTGCCGCAGCAAGAGTCAAAAGCAAACTCCAGGGAGTAACAAAGAAGAGGGATGCGCCCCATACTGGCAATCTAAGGAGTCATTGAAGGAGGTGGCATAGGATGGGTGGCCACGCATGGCAGACAAACAGCTTGCATACTTGCTGAGGAGAAAGTCACAGTGGTAGTTTAGCAGCTTCTGTGTACAAACTCTCAACCAGGCTAGTGTAAAAGGCACCAGTGGCCAAACCGATGCCACGATGGTGGACAGTGTTGAGACAGTGTAAGAGGGACAGATGTGCAAATGCATAAACAATGCATCCATAGTCTAGTTTCGAACAGACAAGGGACCGGTATAAACGGAGGGGGTGGTTTGATCAGCACCCCACGTAGTACCATTGAAGACACGTAGGACATTGAGGGACCGTGTATGGTGGGCTGCAGGTAAGACTCGTGGGAGATCCAAGGAAGTTTCCTATCAAGAATGAGCCCCAGGAATTTCGTAGTTTCAACAAACGGAAGAGCTACAGGCCCAAGATGTAAAGACCTTGGGAGAAACCAATTGTGCCACCAAAATTCATACAAACAGTTTTGTCAGTGGAAAAACAAAAGCCATTGGCAATACTTCATGAGTAAAGACGATTGAGACATCCCTGAAAATGCCACTCAATGAGACAGGTCTGTGGAGAACTGCAATAGATGGTAAAATCATTAACAAAAAAGGTGCTGAGATGCCTGGTGGGAGACAGGGCACTATAGGGTTAATGGTGACAGCAAAGAGTACAACACTCAGAGCGGAACCCTGAGGCACACTCTTTCCTTTGATAATGGTGTCCGACAAGGCAGAACCCATATGGACCTTGAAAACTTGATCTTAAAAAATTCCTCAAAGAAATGGGGCAGATGGCCACGGAAGCTCCATGTGTACAGAGTACGGAGGATACCAGTTCTCCAGCAGGTGTCATAGACTTTCTCCAAACGGTAAAACACAGCCACATTCTGTGATTTCTGCAGAAAACCATTCATGACATGGGTGGACAAAGCAATGAGACGGTCAACTACAGAATGGCGTGCTCGAAATCCACACTGTGAAGTGGTTAGTAAATTGCGAGACTCAAGCTACCATACTAGCCGGGCATGAATCATACGTTCCATCACATTGCAAACACAGCTGATGAGAGAGACGGGGCGGTAGCTAGAAGGAAGGTGTTTGTCCTTACCGGGCTTAGGTATGGGGATGACAGTGGCTTCATGCCAGCATCTGGAAAACGTACCCTCGACCCAGATGCAGTTGTAAATAATAAGGAGAAAATGCTTGATCTCAAGAGAAAGGTGCTGCAACATCTGAATGTTAATAGTGTCTGGCCCTGCAGCAGAGGATTATGGTGAAGTGAGAGCATGATCAAGCTCTCTTATAGTACAGTCAGCATTGTAGCACTCACGATTCTGAGAAGAGAAGGGTCTCGCTGAGCTCCTCTGCTTATTTCTGATGGAAGAAGGCAGGGTGATAACGGGAAAAGTTCGAAGTTTCCGCAAATTGGTGGCCCAAGGAGTTGTAGATAGCAATAGGGTCCACAATGGCATTGTGTGCTACTGTCAGGCCAAAAATATGGGAATGGATCTTGGTCCCAGAGAGCCATCAGAGGTTGACCTACATGACAGAGGAGGTGGTGGAACTGTTAAAACAAGTAGTAAATGAAATCCAGCTAGCTTTTCTGCTATCCTGAAAAATGTGAAGACACTGTGCACACATCTGTTTATAATGAATGCAGTTTGCCATCGTAGGATGAGGGTTAAAATGCAGAGAGCACGTCTCCACATGCGAATTGCGTTGCAGCATGCCTCAGTCCAAAGAGTTGTGGTAAAGAGGAAGTGCAAGGAATGGAACATTCTGCAGCGACAAGGATAATGTTTGTCAAATATTCCACCTGGTCATCAGAAATGGGAAAATCCTGTTCGTCAAAGGACGAGAGGGAGGAGTAAAGCCGCCAGTCGGCCTTAGTAAGCTGCCTCTTGGGTGTGCATACAGGTAGGGCAGGAGTCAGGAAACGAATAGTACAAGGGAAATGGTCTCTCGAGCGGGTGTCAGAACTGACCACTCATGATGATGGGCAAGCTGGGCAGTGCAGATGGATAGATCCGTATGGGAGTAGGTGTGCGAGGAGTTGAAAAGAAATGTGGGTGCTCCTGTGTTAAGGCAGAAGAGGTTAAGTTGATTAAGAAGGTCAACGAAGAGGGCAACTCTTTAACAGGTTATCGGAGAACCCCAAAGGGGATGGTGCGCATTAAAGTCACTGAACAGCAGAAATGGGAGAGGTAGCTGTCCATTAAGCTGGAAGAAGTCTGCCCTGGTGACATCGAATGATGAAGGGATATAACTGGTACAAAGGCAAAATGCCAAGTGAGGGAGGAAATGGTGAACTGCAACAGCTTGAAGATGGGTAGTCAAGGAGATGGGTTGACTATGAACATAATCTGGTATGAGCAGCATGACTCATCCAAGAAATGAAATTTCGACTTCTGTGGGAAGGTCAAAATGGACCAAGAAGAAATTAAAAATCTCAAAGCAGTCATGAGGACATAATTTTGTTTCCTGAAAGCAGAGTACAATGGATGCTGCAATTCTAAAAGCAACCCTAAATCCTCTTTGTTGGGTCAAACACTGCGAACCTTCCATTGGAGGAGAGTCATAAGGAGGAAAAAAATGAAGGGGTGTCAACTCGGCAGCTGCCGTGAGTCAGCCTGTGAAGACTCGCTGCTACAGGGCACAGAGGCAGGAGGATCCTGCTCCATGAAGTCCACAGAAGTGTTGGCTTTCTTGTGCTGTCTGCCTGTGGCATCCGACGCAGAGAAACAGTTGGTGGTGTGCATCAATGGCACAGGGGCTGACTGGGTGAAGGTATCACATAGCGACACGGTTGAAGAGGACCTTCCAGTCGGCAAAGGAAAAGACAATTTCCCTTTGTCGGACTTCTTTGTCGGGGAGGGAGGGGCGGAGGGGGGGGCCTTAAGAAAGTGATGTGGACCGTAGCTGTGGGTACATCTCTTCTGCCACTATTACAAGACATTATTAAACTCATCTTGGGCAAATGGCTTCAAGTGCACAGCTATCTGATGAGAAATATTGTAATCAATTCCCAAGATAATTCTCTTCCAAAAAGATCAACATCTTGCAAATAATACGAAATACTTTTTAATCAAATAATACCAGTAGAATGAGCTCTCAAAATTGACATAGTATTTGTGGGGTGTATTCTGCTGCACAATTTACTGCATAATCAACTCTCAAACTGAATTCCTTTAGATGACGTAAACACTGTGTGACACATTAAACCTTTTACATGACATTTGTGTCCTGTAGAAAGGCTCAGCGTTAGAGCTACTTGCTGCTTCCTGCCACGTCTAAACACACTGCTGTCTGGGATTGGTGGCTGGCATGGTCCGCACTCTTTTTGTTCCTCTCACCTGGTGCTCTGTGTACTCCTTGTGGCTTCACATTCCTGACTGGCTTTGGTGAAAGCCCCTGATATAAAGCTTCTACCCATTGATCTTTTATTGCTTTACTACAACAAAAAATGCAAGGGATAAGCAGAGAGAGAGGGGGGGGGGGGGGGGGGGAAGTGTTTCTGCAATTTGTATCAGTTTTGACAAACAGCTGCAATTTCATATCTACTGTTTCATCTGATGAGGTATAAAATTAACAACAAACATTTTCTCCAAACAATTTATTGAAATTCCTGCATTTTTTGTTTACTGTGCTTGTATACTGTACAAAATTAGTTGAATCCCAAGCACCATGAGCAATACATGAACAAACACATTTCACATATGTACAACAACAATGGGATATAGTACATTATAATTTACATGTGACTCCCTTAAAAATAGTCAATATGAGGGAAAAATCCCATAGCAGCATATGTCGGAAACTTACAAAATATTTATATGGATATGTACTTAAAAATAAACAATTACATTAAAAAAATAAATCTCTTAAAAATGAGTAGTGCAATCAACAGTAACACTGTGTAAAGAGACCCACAACAAATGCAATATTAAAAAATGTGAAAATTGCATCAGTCCCCCATAATGCATGAAAAATGGAATGACAATGCCAAAGGAAAACAAGTCAAATTCAAGGTTATTTCATGACAAACTATGAAAAAATACTGATTTTCTAATTCTTGTGCATCATATTAAATAATAATAATAATAACAATTCAATGTGTTTACACTACTTCAACTTTGAGTAAAACTGCAAAATCAAAGGAAATAATAAACATATACTTAAAATAAAAGTTGTAATGAAAAATTAAAATACGGATTAATAAAAAGATTACAACAAATTTTCATGTAGTTTGATGCGCACTTGAACCAAGAACAGTAAAAGTTTTCTGATTCTCTGGAAAATACAGCAAATATACTCATATTTGAACAAATTTTGATAGAAAATGGAAACCAGGAATAAAGAGATATCTTGAACCAGTATTGCCACAAATAGTTGTAATGCACCATACAGTGGTTTCTGATGTCCTGGACCGATCATTGCTAGGGCAGTTCACGAAGAAAAGCACCAATTTGCTAAACTGCTTTTACTCAATGAGGTTGCTAAAAAGAAAGACTAGTTACACCAAATTTTATAATTTATCTTGTTTCTTTGTAGGCTCTTCTCTAATCAGTACTTTATAGAACTGATGAGAAGATTGACTCCTTGCAATGTGGGGAAAAAACAGCTTTTTTTTCCTGTAATGGTTGAATGACAATGAAAAGTACATCAAAATCTTTGTGTCTCTCTCTCTCTCTCTCTCTCTCTCTCTCTCTCTCTCTCTCTCCCTCTCTCTAATAGCATAAATGAAAGGTTTACTAGCTTAACCTGTGTGTGTGTGTGTGTGTGTGTGTGTGTGTGTGTGTGTGTGTGTTATAGCAGGTCATTGACCACTCTTTGCGATTCCTTCACATAGAAGTTTTAAATCTATATTTTAGCTGAGCACTTATTCTCTGTAATGCCAATTCTTGTTACTGTAGTCCCATTTAAATGACATTCTGCACTATTCAGTATGAAGTGCATTTGTTTCCTACAGCTCCCAAGCTTTGAGCAAATTGTTTTCACACTGATTTTAATCACATAAAAGAACAACTTTCTGACATTCATGCAAACACATCAAAATAACATACCCTACCATAGATTTACTTGTCTATTTAACTGGGATAAGCCATTTATAAATAAAACAAATGACTAGTGTGCAGATCTCGTACAAACTGTGCATATTTGAGAAAAAAATTCACAAGAATTATATTCAAATAACTATTCATCCATTTCAGCTGATATGCTATGCACCACCCTAATGCAGCATTGCTTGTATTGATTTTATACTGTTTTGGTAATAGTAGTCAAATCATTAAAAATTAAGAAATAGAACTGTAACAGCATAGAGATCTCAGTTGGATTTTCTTTAACAGGACTGTATTTTTAATTATCACAAATGCGGAAGAAATTGCTAGTTGCAGATAATATTTACTCACACTGCTTTCTGACTTTGTTGTGAAAATTCACTGCCCACATTACAGAACTCAAAATTTAGTATAAAATTCTCATTTCACTGAAGAATCTTTTAAGCTAATCTCACCTGGCAAGGCACTGTGGCACAGCTTTTAAACATCAAGGTCTCCAGTTCTGGGAACTGTCAACAGCATTTGCAAAAAATGCATAGCAGTTATGTATGTACACCCACACAATCTGACCAGGGCAAAGATTGGAACTAACTGCACATCATGCAATATGCAATTGTATAAATATTCCATCTTATACAGTTATGTCTTATAGATCTAATACATGTTGTGGTATACACTCTGCAAGAGGAATAGTCACCTGACTATGGGCAGTAAGAAAATGGAAGACAGCTAGGAAAATAGAAAAAGACATAAGAGCAAAAGATATACAAATGCTTCAAAAGGACATGGTTTCCATTATTTTTAAAATATACAAATTGGAGCATGGTGCCTGTATTTTGTGAACTGCCCATTTAACATCGGACAGTAAAGGCAAAAATACAAAACTCACTTTAAGTTCCACTGAATCACTGTCTCTAGAGAGAAATGGCTCACTTAAATGCTGGGAAAAATGTCTGGTTGCCTAGAGGAGTCTGTGAAGCTGCCAACGGTAAAGGAGTCTGTGTAGCTGCCAACGGTAAAGAAGACTGCACACCTGCCACCGGAGGTACACCAACCATTGGTCGAAAGGTTGTAGGGCTCACTGCACCTAGAGGAGGAATTGCTGCAACATTGAAAGTCACAATTTTACTTCCATGAAATTTGAAAGAAATCATGTAATGGTGAAATAAATTTTCTACATTCATAAATTCAGCAAATTCATTTTTATTTTCAACACTTCCTCTGCCATCCATGTGGCATTATTCCAATCTATTTTAACTGACTGAGCTCCAACAGCACAAGAACATTCAGCATATGGACTAAGAGACTCTCCTTTAATGTATGATTCATTGCATTTCATCTCAAAGAAACTTTCCTAACAACCAAATTTCTTTCCAGTAAATTTAGATGTTCTTCATATCTGGCATGGACACACAATAGATTTTCAAATTGAGGGCAAGGGGAAGCACAACGTCGGCTGATATAGGGAAGAGGAAGAGAGAGGTAGGAGAGCTGACAGACAAAAAAGGAAGGCAGAAGATGTATAGGAGACAGAAATGGAAATAACACCATAATCTGTATCCTCTTTTGTTACTCTGAGGCCCAAGCATTAATGCAGCTCACATAATGGTGTTATTTGGAAAGCACCCATTTCTCGTATCACAAAAGCAACTTCCTGTTCTATTCCATTCCTGTACAGAGCAAGTAGAAAATTATTTTTAATATGCCTTAGTATATGTGCCGATTCTTTTGTTGTTATCATGATATCTACCAGAGATATATAGGATGGCTTGGAGCCAAATGACACTTTAATACTGCACATACACAGTAGCTTATACTAGGTGGCAGAGAGGCAACGAGTGAAGGGGAGAACATTTCCTATACCAGTAGCAATGAAATATAGCATTGTCATTTCACTTCATCATTATTACAATATTGTGAAAGAAGTGCGAATTCTCTGAGATGACACTTAAATGTTGATCGACACGGTCAAGTACTACATTAGCTCGAGTGACGAGAAGTTGGGAAACAATGGTAGTTTGATGTGAAGCTTGGAGCATGTGCATGTGTGCACCAGAAGAGTTGCAGAGAGTGAGGGAAGTCTTTTAATGTAATCCTCTATGCTCGGTGCGCCAGTGGTTTCATGTTTTAGGGGTGAGTCTAAGAAGTTTATGCTGAATGTTTAAGGAGATCAAATTTCACCATCACAAATTGCAAATTGCTCAGAAACTGAAACCTAGAGACAAGTAGTACAAGTTACTTTCTGCAATGTCATGATTCATTTAACAAACAAAAGTCGCAATTTGTTGAATAATGCAGGAAAGGATAGACTGCTACTTGCTGTAAAGATAACACACCAAGCATCAGCCTGTCCTTCCCTGCACTGTTCATATGCCTACCTAGAGTTTCTATCATTTAATTTGTTAAATTATCTGTTCATGCCCAATGAAGCCCATTTCCAATTTTCAGGCTTTGTCAACCAGTAGAACACACGTTACTGGTCTTCAGTGATGGCATGAAAAGCCACTGCACTCGCTCGAAGTGATAATTTGGTGTCGATTTTATGTTTTTGAGAATGTAGCACATAATTTTTAGAAAATGAATGAACATATGGAACAGTGACTGTTAATTTAGAATGTTACATCACTTTGTTGAAAAACTTTGTTCACCCTTGCTTACGATGGCTTGACACTGACTCTGAAGGCCCCTTACTTTCAGCAAGAAAGCTTAACAGCCCACATCATGTGAAATGAGATGGCCAAGGTTTATGGAATTTTCAACAGTGTTATCTCTTGTTTTGTTCTGGAGACATTGCTTGGCCTGCTCAGTCATCTGATTTTTTCCTGTGTGGATTCTTGAAAGACCCATACGTTATGGAGACTTATAGTGAACATTTAGGAACTCAAATTTATTCCACATGGCTCAGTAAGAAAACCACTGCCTTTCTTCCAGAGATTTATGATACCTAAGCCTCTGTGTTAAACTTTCATCTGGACCTATTACAGTCCTGCTGTGCGCATCTGACTTAATTTGATGTCTGCTGTTAGGCTTACTTGGCAATACCTTCAAACTGTGGAACAGCATACTCTAGAGTAGGCCACAATAGCACCTTGTTTGCTGTTGTCATGACAGTTTCTCACTTTATCACAAACCAAGGTCAGCACAGATGTGGGTATCCACAGTAGCTGTTATCTTGCAGATAAAAGCATGTACAATTAGGGGTATCCATGAGTTATCTATAGATATCTGCAATAGTTGCTGTGTAGTTCAAAATTAAAGAACAATTCAATTTTCTTATACTTTTTTTATAAAATTGTGTTACCTGCAGACAATGATTGCGACTGCACGAATCAGCACTGCACATCTGTTATAATATTGTCCAGAAAATAGGTCTGGGGGCATTCTTGGAATGTTTGCAAGGTCCAGGTAAAGTGAAAGTTGTTTCTGTCCCTATGTTCTGGCTATGACCACTTTAGCTGCACCCACGGGATCTTCACATAGTGACTGTGTACTGCCACAAGCTTATCTTACATGCTGTCTGTGAAGCACAGTCTGGACGACACTATGTGCATCACATCAGCAACCATATAAGGCACGGCTCACAGACCAAAAGGCTCCACTGTGCCAGCCAATTTGATTGTTTGCAGCAAGCGACAATGCTCTGTGATGTGACTGCCCAGTTGATTGTTCACAACTAAATGTCTACTTTTCTAATGGAGCATGAATTAATGTAAGACATATCGCTGAACTTTACAGTTACAGTTTTATTTACTTGTTTATTTCAGAAGATAGATTATTGCACTGTATACATTTGACTGTTCAGTGCACTGGAGGAGGATATAGTTGTCGTCACATCTGCTGGGGCTAAAGATGGTGACATGTTCTTCATCCTGGTTTTGCACAATTTTAAACGTGCAATTTATTTCCATCTTATAAGCAGCTGCCTTACATGTAATTCCTGTTTCTTTTGAAGTAACAGAGCTGTTTTGCAATTTCAAAAGCCAACCACAATGTTATAACTAAGCTTTTCTAGGACAAACAGATTTTTGAAATTTTCCTTTCATAACCTCACTTCTGTCAATCACAAACGCTATACAAAATGTTTGGTACAAAACTGGTGAGTCTATCAACATTTGTACTACGTATATTTAAAGTACGCTATGCAGTGATTGTTACAGTGGGAAGAGTAACATGTTGACATAATTTAGCAGTGCAGTAATCAATATACATATGATAAACCAACTATTTAACTGACATTTAACAGGATGCTACACATGACAAATAGTGCCATGATTTCATCTGACTTCATGTTTGGCACAAAACCGGCGAATCCATCGACATTTGTACTATGTATATTTAAAGTACGCTATGCAGTGATTGAAGACATTGAAATGACAACTTCCGCTGCCGACAAGAAGAGAAACGCGATCAAATCTGTTGCTGCACATTCTCTATTGGATGGACCCGCTGTCTTTTGCGGTTGCAGACTCAACTTCAGCATCGACATCAATGATACCTTTACCCATGGGAACGGATGGTTAACTGTCGCTGTTGTACGTGGTGGAAGTGGTGTACCTAATGTATCAGGACTGGAGAGTTTCGTGGACAGAGACATCATCGCCTACAGGACCTATTTATTTGGATTAAAGGTAAAGGATGCTGTGAATATGTAAAGTTTGTTGGTGACTGTACTCTGTATTTTCACAAATAAAGTTTTCTGTAGCGTAGCCCTGTGTTTTGTAGCGTAGCTGAGAACCT
Source organism: Schistocerca serialis cubense (assembly GCF_023864345.2). Lineage (NCBI taxonomy): Eukaryota > Metazoa > Arthropoda > Insecta > Orthoptera > Acrididae > Schistocerca > Schistocerca serialis. The sequence goes on along the minus strand of NC_064641.1, from coordinate 413,283,083 downwards.
GTAAGCGTACATCTCGAATCTGTCGGCATAGAGTTGGTAACAGCATGTCACGTCAACTCTCTGAGCGCTTGACCTTTGACCTCCCCGATAAGGCGGCTCAAGGCCATCTTGGCGGCGCGCCAGCCGCATCTCTGGCCCCACAAACAGCGGACGACCCTTCTTGAAGACTGGGACTATCTGTGCTCTTTTCCAATCATTTGGAACCTTCCGTTCCTCTAGAGACTTGCGGTACACGGCTGTTAGAAGGGGGGCAAGTTCTTTCGCGTACTCTGTGTGGAATCAAATTGGTATCCCGTCAGGTCCAGTGGACTTTCCTCTATTGAGTGATTCCAGTTGCTTTTCTATTCCTTGGACACTTATTTCGATGTCAGCCACTTTTTCGTTTGTGTGAGGATTTAGAGAAGGAACTGCAGTGCGGTCTTCCTCTGTGAAACAGCTTTGGAAAAAGGTGTTTAGTATTTCAGCTTTACACGTGTCATCCTCTGTTTCAATGCCATCATCATCCCGTAGTGTCTGGATATGCTGTTTCGAGCCACTTACTGATTTATTGTAAGACCAGAACTTCCTAGGATTTTCTGTCAAGTCGGTACATAGAATTTTACTTTCGAATTCAATGAACGCTTCACGCATAGCCCTCCTTACGCTAACTTTGACATCGTTTAGCTTCTGTTTGTCTGAGAGGTTTTGGCTGCGTTTAAACTTAGAGTGAAGCTCTCTTTGCTTTCGCAGTAGTTTCCTAACTTTTTTTTTGTACCACGGAGGGTTTTTCCCGTCCCTCACAGTTTTACTCGGCACGTACCTGTCTAAAACGCATTTTACGATTGCCTTGAACTTTTTCCATAAACACTCAACATTGTCAGTGTCGGAACAGAAATTTTCGTTTTGATCTGTTAGGTAGTCTGAAATCTGCCTTCTATTACTCTTGCTAAACAGATAAACCTTCCTCCCTTTTTTTATATTCCTATTAACTTCCATATTCAGGGATGCTGCAACGGCCTTATGATCACTGATTTCCTGTTCTGTACATACAGAGTCGAAAAGTTCGGGTCTGTTTGTTATCAGTAGGTCCAAGATGTTATCTCCACGAGTCGGTTCTCTGTTTAATTGCTCGAGGTAATTTTCGGATAGTGCACTCAGTATAATGTCACTCGATGCTCTGTCCCTACCACCCGTCCTAAACATCTGAGTGTCCCAGTCTATATCTGGTAAATTGAAATCTCCACCTAAGACTATAACATGCTGAGAAAATTTATGTGAAATGTATTCCAAATTTTCTCTCAGTTGTTCTGCCACTAATGCTGCTGAGTCGGGAGGTCGGTAAAAGGAGCCAATTATTAACCTAGTTCGGTTGTTTAGTGTAACCTCCACCCATAATAATTCACAGGAGCTATCCACTTCTACTTCACTACAGATTAAACTACTACTAACAGCGACGAACACTCCACCACCGGTTGCATGCAATCTATCCTTTCTAAAAATCGTCTGTACCTTTGTAAAAATTTCGGCAGAATTTATCTCTGGCTTAAGCCAGCTTTCTGTACCTATAACGATTTCAGCTTCGGTGCTTTCTATCAGCGCTTGAAGTTCCGGTACTTTACCAACGCAGCTTCGACAGTTGACAATTACAATACCGATTGCTGCTTGGTCCCCGCATGTCCTGACTTTGCCCCGCACCCGTTGAGGCTGTTGCCCTTTCTGTACTTGCCCAAGGCCATCTAACCTAAAAAACCGCCCAGCCCACGCCACACAACCCCTGCTACCCGTGTAGCCGCTTGTTGCGTGTAGTGGACTCCTGACCTATCCAGCGGAACCTGAAACCCCACCACCCTATGGCGCAAGTCGAGGAATCTGCAGCCCACACGGTCGCAGAACCGTCTCAGCCTCTGATTCAGACCCTCCACTCGGCTCTGTACCAAAGGTCCGCAGTCAGTCCTGTCGACGATGCTGCAGATGGTGAGCTCTGCTTTCACCCCGCTAGCGAGACTGGCAGTCTTCACCAAATCAGATAGCTGCCGGAAGCCAGAGAGGATTTCCTCCGATCCATAGCGACACACATCATTGGTGCCGACATGAGCGACCACCTGCAGATGGGTGCACCCTGTACCCTTCATGGCATCCGGAAGGACCCTTTCCACATCTGGAATGACTCCCCCCGGTATGCACACGGAGTGCACATTGGTTTTCTTCCCCTCTCTTGCTGCCATTTCCCTAAGGGGCCCCATTACACGCCTGACGTTGGAGCTCCCAACTACCAGTAAGCCCACCCTCTGCGACTGCCCGGATCTTGCAGACTGAGGGGCAACCTCTGGAACAGGACAAGCAGCCATGTCAGGCCGAAGATCAGTATCAGCCTGAGACAGAGCCTGAAACCGGTTCGTCAGACAAACTGGAGAGGCTTTCCGTTCAGCCCTCCGGAATGTCTTTCGCCCCCTGCCACACCTTGAAACGACCTCCCACTCTACCACAGGTGAGGGATCAGCCTCAATGCGGGCAGTATCCCGGGCAACCACAGTCGTAGTCCGATCAGGGGATGCGTGGGACGAGCTGGCCGTCCCCGACAAACCCCCATCCGGACCCCCACAGTGATGCCCATTGGCAACAGCCTCAAGCTGTGTGACCGAAGCCAACACTGCCTGAAGCTGGGAGCGAAGGGATGCCAACTCAGCCTGCATCCGAACACAGCAGTTGCAGTCCCTATCCATGCTAAAAACTGTTTTGCAAAGAACGTCTGAACTAATCTACAGGGAGCGCAAACAAATCGACAAAATTTAAACGATTATTAAAATACAAGATTGCCTAGTAAATGCAGTAATGCTGCTACTTGCGCACTGCTGACACTGCTTGGCGGCGGAAGGAGACTAAGCGAAATTACACTATTCAGGTACTAAAACACGATGCTACAACTCTCAAATACTATAATACGCCCGAAATTTATGAATTAAACAATGCAAGAACCAAAAACACGCAAAGAAATTAAGAATTAAACTATGTAACAAATGAGTGAGCTAGGAGTATACGACTTGCTGCTGCAGCTGCTAATCCAACGGCGGCAGGGAGCACACTGACTGCGACCAACCGACACTGGCCGTTCAAAACAAAACAGTAGACAAACGACTACGCGAATTTACACTATTCAGGTACTAAAACGCGATGCTACAACTCTCAAATACTATAATACGCCCGAAATTTATGAATTAAACAATGCAAGAACCAAAAACACGCAAAGAAATTAAGAATTAAACTATGTAACAAATGAGTGAGCTAGGAGTATACGACTTGCTGCTACAGCTGCTTATCCAATGGCGGCATGTTGACATAATTTAGGGAAGGGTGCCAATTATGTCACTGTAGAGCTTGCTGATGCTCTATGATTGCCACAGCGACTTCCAGCAACAACCAAGGGACTTTCGCCAGTGGCACCTTATAAAGAGTGAGGGATCGTGTTTTCTGCTCAACCATGACATCAATGTTTCCATGTGGGGGAGAGTCAATGGTGACATTAGAGGTGAAAGTTTCCCAATCCACCTTGTGTAAAGCCCATCTGGGCAGGCGTCCATGGGCCTGACGCCGGGGGAGTGACACAAAGATGGGGAAGTGGTCACTACCACACAGTTTGTCATGTGCTCTCCAGTGGACAGACGGGAGAAGTCCTGCGCTGCAAATTGATAAATTAATAGCCGAGTAACTACCGTGAGCCACACTGAAATTTGTGGCGGCCCCAGTATTTAAGAGGCAAAGGCTTAACCGAGACAGTAAAGTTTCGACATCTCTGCCTCGGCCAATAAGCATGGTGTCACCCGACAAGGGGTTATGGCTGTTAAAATCTCCCAAAAGTAGGAAAGATTTAGGGAGTTAATCAATCAATGCAGCTAATATATTCAGAGTTACTGCACCATCTGAAGGAAGATACATTGCAGACAGTTATCTCCTGCATTGTCCATATTCTGACAGCCACAGCTTCAAGAGGGGTTTGAAGGGGCACAGTTTCACTACAGACCGAGTTTAGAACATAAATGCAAACTCCACCTGACACTCGATTATAGTCGCTATGGTTCCTGTAATATCCCTTATAGCCGTGGAGAGCAGGGGTTCGTATTGCCGGGAACCAGGTTTTCTGGAGGGCAATGCAGAAAGCAGGTGTAAAGCTTAACCATTGCCATAACTCAGCCAAGCGGTGGAAAAATCAGCCGCAATTCCACCGGAGGATGACATCATCATGAGACTGGAAAGGCATGGAACATTCAATGAGGCAGTTTATGCTTTAGGGTCACCTGCTGTCACCGACTTTTTGCCTGTATCCTTTGTGTCTGAGGGTCCGGCGAGACCCAGGTACTCAGCGGACATCAGAATCTCCACCCCATCCTCAGACACAGAGCTTGTAGGTAGCAGTGGTGTGGGTGCCACTGCTAGGTGCTTGTTCTTGGGGTCTTCTTTTCCGATTTCTCGCACTTTTCCTTGGGTTTCCCTGCCTGGGAGGACTACACTGAATCAGTCTCTGCGACTGAGGATGAGCGTGAAGCCCTACAACCAGCTGCTTTTGGGCTCTTCAGCCACTGGTGGGTGTCAGCTTTCCCACTAGCAGAAACCTGGGAAGGGAGTGACCCAAGGGACCCCTTCCTAGTGAGAGGAGCCGAAGAAGCCTTGTGCTTCTCTTGCTCAGAAGTGGGGACTGAAATCCCCAATGGTGTTGGGGTGGAGGGATCGAGGGGGGGCGGGGGGGGCGGGGGGGGGGGGGGGGGGGGAGGGGGTGTTGCTCCTGAAGTAGGTGGTACGGGAGCAACAGGTAGGGAAGTGTTCTCCACCATCAAGGAGTCAGGTGTAGTCTCCTGGTTGGAGAGGTGACTGGAATTCGAGGAACTGATGGGGTGACAACTGTTCTCGTAGCGGCTGCATATGAGGTGGTCATAGCCACAGGATGTAGGCGATCAAATTTCCTCTGAGCCTCAGTGTAGGTCAGTTGGTCCAGGGTCTTACATTCCATGATTTTCCTCTCTTTCTGTAAAATCCTACAGTCTAGCGAGCAAGGTGAATGATGCTCCCAGCAGTTGACACAGGTGGGAGGCGGGGCAATGGAGTATTGGGATGCGATGGACGTCTATAATCTCGAAAGGTGGGGCTGGAAGTACAGTGGGAGACATATGGCAGAACTTCTAGCACCGCATTGGGGGAGGGACAGCGGTAGACATCACCTTGACCTTGTCGGACAATGTGTTACTCTCTAAGGCCAAAATTGAGGCACCGGTGGCAACCTGGTTATCCCTCGGACCCTAATGGACGTGTCAGACGAGTGAACATCTCGCCACTCTAAACTGGTGCGCAGCTCGTCGTCTGACTGCAAAAGAAAGTCCCTGTGAAATATATTATACCAGGCCATATTTCAGTTCTTATGAGGGGTGATGGTAACAGAAACACCCCCCCAACTTGCCAGAAGTGAGTAATGCCCGTGACTGGGCAGAGGATGCTGTTTTTATCAAAACTGATCCAGAGCGCATTTTGGACAAGCCATCCACCACCCCAAACTTGTCCTCCAAAGGATCCACAAAAAACTGAGGCTTCATAGACATGAAAGATTCCCCATCAACTCTCGTACATATGAGGTATTAGGGCAAATAAGCTTCACTGCCATCCTTAGCCTGGCATTCCTCCCATGGTGTGGCCAGGGGGTAAAACGATTTGGGGTCATGTGTGTTTGCATTAAATTGAGCCCTGGAATGCTTAGAGACTGCTGGCAGCTGGCCACCAGCAAGAGAAGATGTGCCAGGCTTCATTGCATGTCATCCGCTCTGATGCCACCCACTACGACCAAGGGCCCTCCCCACAGGCGCCACCCAGCCGCAGCAAGGGCCACCTAGCCGCATGGCCATTTCTGGGAGCCCCGATGCCCCAGGGTGACGGGCATCTACTCCTTGGCATATGTGGGGAGTTAACGGCACAGGCATCAGCAGAGTGATCCCTGTTTTGTCAGGGGGCTACAATCAACAGGGTACATGGCGGCCCCACCACAACAGACTGGCTACCGTGCTGGATATCAGGTGCAAACAAGTCCATGGTCATTGTCGGCACAGAAAGTGACACTGCATAGTGCATGGTAAAAAACACACGCAGGAAGGTGTCCTCGCCCAAGAGATGGAGAATGGGTGGGGCTGCAATGCGACGATAAGAAAGTGGGCTACAGCTCTCAATGCACAATGGACACAATGCACAATGTACGGCGCCCTTCCCCAACTGGCTCGCTCTTCGGGAAAATTTTGAAAAATGGAGGTCAAACCCCACAGGGGACCATCACATAAAGGCCGAAATATGTGAGACTCCTTTCAGTCGCCCCTTACGAAAGGCAGGAATACCTCAGGTCTATTCTGACCCCAGGACCCACAGGGGGGGTCAGTGCATTGAATGACTTTCTACATAGATGTGTCCATCCTTAATTCTCATCAACACTGAGTGTGAACTTCAGCAGATGAAAATTCAGGCCAGGCATTTTTAAAATATGTAGATGTAGGTAAGGATCTTGTGGATGGGGTACTGATGCGGACAACATTTTTCTTATCCATGCAGATCTCTAACCATGAATCTTCCAACAAATCTAGAACACTGATTTGTTGTAACTACTGTTTAATTTAAGTCTGCCCCATTTAATATTGGTTCACAGTATTATGCTGCTACTGCCACAGCAGCTGCCACTGCTCCTCGGTCAGAAGACTGGACTGATTCAGCTCTACACTCTATTTTGTGAAGTCCTCTTCATCTCTGCAGAACTATAGCAGCATATATTCATTTGTATCTATAGTATTCAAGCCTTGGTATAATTTTCATCCCCCTAACTTACTTTCACTCCCAAATTGAAGATTTCTTGATGCTTCTGAGAATGTTATATCACTTATTCCATCCTTTAGTTAAATTTCTTTTCTCCCCCCAGTCTGATTCAGCACATCACTAGGTATTCATTCTACTTATCTAATCTTCAGCATTCTTCTGTGTACCACATTTCAGGAGCATCTATTCCCTTCTTGTCTGAACTGCTTCTCATCCACATTTCACTCCATACAACTCCACATGAACAGCTTCAGAGAATACTTCTTAACATTTTTGTTTATGTACAACTTAAGAATGTTATCCTTTTGCTTTGTGTGTTCATTTCCTCATCTAAGTCCCTCAGCTTGGCTTGATTTAATGTGACTACATTCCATTACTCTTCTTTTACTTTCACTGATGTTCATCTCATAATTTCTTTTCAAGACCCTACCCATTCCGTTCAACTGCTCGTCCCCATCCTTTGCCACAACTGTCAGTATTGTAACGCAATGTTTTATTTCTTCATCATGAACTTTTATTCCCTATCTAATTTTCTCTTGGTTTTCTTAGCTTGCTCAATGTACAGGTTGAATCACAGGGGATAGGCTACAAACCTGTAACACTTCTTTCTTAATTACAGCCGTAGTTAATATATTTAAAAATTCACCTGAGTTGTGAAAATTTTCTGGTCTTTACCCAGCTTTCGGCTGGAATAATCTAGCCTTCTTCTGAAGTATAAAATTACTATAACATGCCAGAGTAAGGCACAATCAACATTAAAAATTACAACCTATAGTACCATGGTACCATGTCGAATTACAACTACTTAACTAAAGTCCAGCCCCAGCATCACTTCACCACGCGGTCGGTTGGCAGCAGCAACTACGTTGGCACTCTAGTTTTAATTCTACATGGTACCACAGTACTATAGGTTTTAATTTTTATGTTGACTGTGCCTTATTCTGGCATGTTATAGTAATTTTATGCCTTTGAAGAAGGCTAGATTATTCTAGCCGAAACCTGGGTAAAGACCAGAAAATTTTCGCAACTGATGCGGGTTTTTCAATATATTAGTCTATCACAGTTGCTGACGGGGCTGCATTATGCAAAAAATTCACAGCTGTAGTTAATATGCTTCGACTCCTGCAACTGCAGTCTTATTTCTGCACACCTCACCTCATAAATAACTCTTTACTCCCTGTACTTTACCCAGCTACCTTCAGAATTGCAAAGAGTGTATTTCAGCCAGTATTATCAAAAACTGTATCTAAATCTGCAAATGCTATAAACATTGTACTGTCTTTCTTCAACCTATCTTCTAGGTTAAATTATAGGGTCAGTATTGTCTCACACATTGCTACATTTCTATCGAACTGTAACTCTTCCCCAAGTAGGCTCCTACTAGTTTTTTTTCCGTTCTTCTGTAAACTATTCATGTGAATATATTGCAACCATGATTCAATAAACTGATGGTTCAGTAATATTCACATATTTCAACACCTACCTTCTCTGGAATTTGAATTATTATGTTCTTTTTTAAGTCTGAATGTATTTTGCGTGCTTCATATGTCTTGCACACCAGGTGAACTAGGGTTGTCACGGCTTGCTCACCTATATATCTCATTAATTCTGAGAGAATGTCTATGTCAATCTGCAAACCTTGTCTCTCCTTAGGTCTTTCAGTGCCCTGTCAGATTACTGTCAAATTATTCTCACAGTATCACATTTCCCATCTCATCTTCACTCTCTCTTCTCTTTCTTGGATATTGTCCTCAACTTCATTCCCTTTATATAATCCCTCTCTATATTTCTTTCGCCTTCTCGCTTAGTTTGCTTAGTACTTACTGGCTTGCCATCTGAGCTCTTCATACTCACACTGTAACAGAACAGTGTTCATTTACACTTTGTAGTGTGTTCTGAATACCTGACATAACTTATTAATGATTATTTCACTGTGAATATGGTGGTAGAGATATTGTAAGAAGGCTGCAAAACTAAATTCTGATTAGCAATTGAAAATTTTATTTTGTTGTTATACATTTATGCATTTAAAACAGTAGTATTTGTTAAGACTGTTCTCTTTCTGAGGAAGCAATACTTTAGTATACTGAGAAGAGGTGTGTTCATTTAATGAAATTGGGAAACCGTTAGGCCTATACAAGCTTTTCCCCCTAGTTGTTCCTCTTTCTGGAACACCTTTCAATAGAAGAAATGCACAGTGCACTCAGCCAGAAGACACTGCCCGTATAGGATTATAAAGTGGCGTTTTCATTTCTGGGATGCCTTCTCTTTGGAATGAGGAGTATGGGCAGACAGACCAAAGTGGGAAAAGTGGCCATCTAGCAGTGGTTGAGTGAGGTCTTCATGATTTTAATATTTTGTCGTAACACTGATGCAATTTATGGAGCAAGGCAATAATTAGTAATTTTGTAGTAATAAGGTTTCTCATATACTGGAGCCGAGACTAAATGATATTGCCAGCAAAAAATATGGTGCTGCAAGAACTGCACCATCTTACATCAAGAATGGTTCTAAAAGGAATACAACTTGGCATGTTTAGTCTAAGTAATACAAGATGTGAAGATACAGTGGAAGAAATTTTGCACAATATTTTCGACAACACTGCTTCTGACAAGGCAAGCAACTGGCAATTTATTTCATGATCATCAGGAAATGCAGAGTTTGTTAACAAAAAGACTTGTGATCATGTTTTTGGGTTAATACAGTAATAGTCAACTATCAAAAATGTTACTTTCTTACTTTGGTACCTTACATTTACTTTTCTTAAATCCTGTCTAAAAACAATTATTTGTTAAGGTGTAATGTTGAAAAGCAATATGACATGGAATGAGCATGTGAGGATTGTGATAAGGAAAGCAAATGGCCAACTTCAGTTTATTGGGAAAATACTGCGAAAGCGTGGTTCATCTGTAAAGATACAGGACACTAGTGTGACATATTCTTGAGCATGGCTTGAGTGTCTAGGATCCACACCAGGTTGGATTAAAGAAAGACACTGAAGGAATACAGAGGTGGACTGCAAATTTGTTATTGGTAGGTTCAAACTAAAACAAAACAAAACAAAAAAATTTGGAGAGGCTTCAGGGACTCAATGGTAGCCCCTGGAGGTGGGAATCCCTGGAGGTAAGTTGGCATTCTTTTTGAGAAATACTACTGAGAAAATTCAGAAAACTGGCATTTGAGGCTGCCAGCATACATTTGCAGAGTGTCTACAGATTTTCAGAGGATTTTTCATGACTGTTACGACTTTTTCATTATCTATTTAGTTATATTCATGACCTCTTGAAACTGTGTGTAGCATAGTGACAAAGGACTTTCTTACGAACCTGAAAAAAGTTGACACTAACAACTCTTATATCACTTAAACTGTATGTCAGCATGAATAATGTAGCTATATATGAATTGTAGTATACCATTCATCAAATGCTATAAAAACACTAAACTCTCAAATAGGATGGGTATGACTATTCACAGGTACATTATACATCACACCAATTAAAATATGACTTAAACATAATTATGTACTGAAAACTTAAAATTATCCTTTAGACAATATAACAATTTTGAAGGTACAAAACTGATGTCAAATGTTAAACTTCACAGTAAAAGATTCAGTGTTTACGTTTCTCAGCTGAAATCGAAAGTTCAACATTTAAATCTGCAGGTTCTTCTTTTACTTTTCCTAGAGTTATTCTTTTTTATTTTTGAGTGCTTTTACTTCTTGAACTGTTCTCCTTTTAAGATTGGGCATTTGCTTTTCATTTTTAAGGCTTCTACTTTTTGGTAGAGCGTTCTTCACAGCTAGTATCATCAATTTTGTAATGCTCACATTCAGTTGTTTCTCACTATTAAGTAAACAAACTAACAATTGTATTGCATTGTAGACACTTCTTTCTGCAATAATTGCATCTTCTTCTACGGTTTGAAGTAAAACTTCTTTGTTAACAGGAAAGCCTCTTTCAACTGCAGCATTTGCGTGAAACTTGCATAACAGCTTCTACATGAACTTTATGAACACACGGTTCCAAGCAAGAACTTTAGGAACGATAAAACATTTTTGGGGTATTGCTAACTTGCTATTCTCCTCTAGAACCACACCTGATTGACACAAAATTAAGTTCATGATTACTCCCTGATTTTAATTACCTTAACATGACTTATGGCATGTAGACACCCTGATTTCACTTAAGGATCACGAAGACAAGACATGAGAAATTAGGGCTCATATGAAATATGTAGACAATTGTTTAGGCAGACAGACAGTTGTTTTTCCCTCGCTCTATTTGTGACTGAAAATAAAAAGGAAATGACTAGTAGTGGTACAGAGAGTCCTTCACCAGTGGCCTGTGGAGCATGTATGTAGATGTAGACACAGAGAAGTACTTGCAGAGTGGCTCATTTACTTAAGAAAGTGGACACACACGTTTTGATGGATTGCATTGTAACTGCACTTGATTATATTCTTTTGCCTAATTTCTCAAGACTAAAGTAAACTCAGCCTGACAAGAATAAACTGACTTCCCTTTTATTTGATAAGTTTCATAAAGTGAATGTTGGGAAAAAAAGTTGTAAAAGATCTTGCAAGTTTCATTTGGCTACTAAAAGCTATACATTCATTTAGTTTAAAATAAATTCATTAACTGTTTCACATTTAAAGAATAGAATTATTTTCAAAATTCTGTCCAATCAAGACTGGTGAGTGGTATTAAAGGCAGAATTATTTATTTTCAGCGGGAAAGTTCTCAAGGTGAGTTGTTATTGATTCCTCGCTCAGTGGTAATTACCGACTCTAATTTTCGTGGAAACAAATCTCAAAGCGATAACTGAAGGTAAGGAATGGAGTGAAGTGAATTGAAGTGAAACACAGTTTCTCGTTAGAACAGCCCCCTAGTTTTCATTAAACACATTAGAGTAAGTACGACACTTTAAATAATATTCAAACAGGTTTACAATTGTACAAGAGGCCAATTTCAGTCTAAACAGTTCTCAAAGTGTAAAACTTATTATTCTTTGAGAGTCCATAGTTAAACACTATGAAAGACCTTCAAGATTGCAACAAGGTCATACAGTTTTGCTGGCGCAACCAGCCACATTTAATGAAAGGTGACAACAGTACAATATGTTTTCAGAGGTACACAGACCATGTAATATAAGTGAGTAGAGATGTGTAGCATTGTTATAATACAGCTATTTCTCTTTTCTTCGAAGGTCTCTAATTTTCCTGTAGGTGGCATCTATCTTTACCCTAATTATGCATTCTTTTACATCCTAACATATGACCTCTAGCCACTCCTGTTAGCCATTTTGCAGTTTCTGATAACCTCATTTTTAGATGCTTGTATTCGCTTCTGTGTACTCCATTTGCAGCATTATTATATTTTCTCTTTTGGTCAATTCAATTCATTATCTCGTGTCGTTCAGAAATTTCTACTAGGCCTTTTTATCTATGTGATCTTCTGAAGCCTTTCCTGTTTCATACCTCACAGATACACATTTCTCTTCTGTTTCAGACCAATGCTGCCTAATGCTCCTTTCAAAACTTTGGTCAACTGCTGGCTCCTTCAACTCATCCAGGTCATACTATCTTAATTTCCTGTCTTTAGCTATTTCTTCAGTTTCAATCTGTGGTTCTTAGTAAATATTTGACTTAACAACTGCCTACGAAACTATAACCACAGGAAGTTGCCGAAGATAATTTACCAGCTCATCAGTAATTATCAAGTAACATCCCTCAGAGGCAGGTCTTTCTTCAAGATAAGGAGAGCAGATGCTGCATACAAAAGAAAAGCCTACCTCAAAGAAGTGCACTTGCTCATGTACTTTTTAATATTGACACCAATGATCAGCCCATTAAGCAAATTCATCTATGCAGATTATGAAGCAGTGGCTACGCAAGGTAAAATGTGTGAAGAAGTAGAAGAAAAGTTGACTATCTTTGGATATGCTTGGCCTTTACTACGCGGTCAATCATCTAAGGCCAAATGCCAATGCAACACAGGCATGTGTGTTTCACTTATGACAGAGAGAAGCTGAAACATAACAAGTTGAAATTATTCCTCTTGCTGTTGTTATACTCCATTTAATAATTTTTTCCCAGCTAACTATACTTAATCAACTATGGCATATCATATTTGAAATGATTAATTTCTTATTTACATAGTGCTTCATATAATACATCATGGACCTTGCTGTTGGTGAGGAGGCTTGCATGCCTCAGCAATACAGATAGCCGTACCATAGGTGCAACCACAACAGAGGGGTATCTGTTGAGAGGCCAGACAAACGTGTGGTTCCTGAAGAGGAGCAGCAGCCTTTTCAGTAGTTGCAGAGGCCACAGTCTGGATGATTGACTGATCTGGCCTTGTAACACTAACCAAAACAGCCTTGCTGTGTTGGTACATCAAACGACTGAAAGCAAGGGGAAACTACAGGCGAAATTTTTCCCGAGAGCATGCAGCTTTGCTGTATGATTAGATGATGGCGTCATCTTGGGTAAAATATTCTGGAGGTAAAATAGTCCCCCATTCGGATCTCCGGGCAGGGACTACTCAGGAGGACGTTGTTATCGGGAGAAAGAAAACTGGCGTTCTACTGGTTGGAGCGTGGAATGTCAGATCCGTTAATCGGGCAGGTATGTTAGAAAATTTAAAAAGGGAAATTGATAGGTTAAAGTTGAGTATAGTTGGAATTAGTGAAGTTTGGTGGCAAGAGGAACAAGACTTCTGGTCATGAGAATACAGGGTTATAAATACAAAATTGAATAGGGGTAATGCAGGAGTAGGTTTAATAATGAAACTTCCTGGCAGATTAAAACTGTGTGCCCGACCGAGACTCGAACTCGGGACCTTTGCCTTTCGCGGGCAAGTGCTCTACCATCTGAGCTACCGAAGCACGACTCACGCCCGGTACTCACAGCTTTACTTCTGCCAGTATCTCGTCTCCTACCTTCCAAACTTTACAGAAGCTCTCCTCGCAGGAGAGCTTCTGTAAAGTTTGGAAGGTAGGAGACGAGATACTGGCAGAAGTAAAGCTGTGAGTACCGGGCGTGAGTCGTGCTTCGGTAGCTCAGATGGTAGAGCACTTGCCCGCGAAAGGCAAAGGTCCCGAGTTCGAGTCTCGGTCGGGCACACAGTTTTAATCTGCCAGGAAGTTTCATATCAGCGCACACTCCGCTGCAGAGTGAAAATCTCATTCTGGAGGTTTAATAATGTATATAAAAAAAAAGAATGCGGGTAAGCTACTACAAACAGCATAGTGAACACATTATTGTGGCCAAGATAGATACGAAGCCCATGTCTACCACAGTAGTACAAGTGTATATGCCAACTAGCACCGCAGATGACGAAGAGATTGATGAAATGTATGACGAGATAAAAGAAATTATTCAGATAGTGAAGCGAGACGAAAATTTAAAATGTGGTGCTACAGAAGAATGCTAAAGATTAGATGGGTAGATCACATAACTAATGAGGAGGTATTGAATAGAATCGGGGAGAAGAGAAATTTGTGGCACAACTTGACAACAAGAAGGGATCGGTTGGTGGGACATATTCTGAGGCATCAAGGGATCACCAATTTAGTATTGGAGGGCAGTGTGGAGGGTAAAAATCGTAGAGGGAGATCAAGAGATGAATACACTAAACAGATCCAGAAGAATGTAGGTTGCAGTAGGTTCTGGGAGAGTAAGAAGCTTGAACAGGATAGAGTAGCATGGAGAGCTGCACCAAACCAGTCTCTGAACTGAAGACCACAACAACAACATAACTTGTATCAGAATTTACCAACTGCTGATGGTATTGGTAACTTCAGTTTCACTGAAAACTTTAGTAATTAAAGTAAGTAGGTGACTGGAATTTTTTACAACAACTTATACTAGTTAGATTCAAGTGAGCTAACCGGTAGTTTCCAGATAACCGCAATCACTCTTTATAAACTCCGCATTTCATTCTTTCTAGTGGCTTGTTTCATTTTTCTGAAAACTAATTAACTTAAAAAAAGATATTCATAACTAAAGATCAGTTACATGCAAATTACTTTTGCCAAATGAGCCATTATGCTTGTTAAATTACAGGATTTGACATATAGAGGCTCTAACTTCCCTGAACTAGAGAACACTACTCATTATTCAATGAAGGCCTCAGTTAAAAATTTCCATTAATTAACAAAATTTTAAACATGCTAACTTCACTTATAAGTAGGTAATCTGCCATGTAAGCATACAGTGTGCCAGTTAAATAGTACTGAGAACTTTCTATTTTTCCAACCAACGATGTTTTAGTTAACCCAAATCATCATTGGAACCTACAGATCATCTACTAGTCAATATCTCTCTGCCAAATATTTTTATAACTTCTATGGTTACTACACGTATGTACTATGTCAGCCACATTGCACTTCCTATTTGCCTTAGGGAATATTTTCAATGGTTTAATTTGAGAATTGTGTGTAACTGACTATTGTCTGAAGAACTGTCATCTGTGGAAGATCCTTTACTCTACAATAAAGCTAGTACACTTACAAAGCCCAATGCGAATGGTACTTGACATGGTACAACATCAACTACTTCAACTTTGCCCAATACCTGTATATCTGGGTGTTACTCTTTACTCTAAACCATCCTTCAAGAAACATTGCCACAGCACCAGGCTGCAGATCAGTGCAAGAAACAATAGTTTTTGGAAGATAACAGACACTATCTAGGGAGCTACTCCTCATGTACTGTGAAGTGTGTGTGTGTGTGTGTGTGTGTGTGTGTGTGTGTGTGTGTGTGTGTGTGTGTGTGTGCCCAAATCTTCTAAGAGTGTATGATGAAGCCAAATCATGTCGACAATCTCTACCAAACTGTTTGAGTATCTCCTCCATCTGTCAGAAAGGCCATCACTGCTGGTACGGAGAGGGCAAAGCACTTCAGTGGTCCCAACATCCACTGCACGAGCATCAAGCTGTAGTCTGCCAACTGAAATCCAGAAAAAACTTCATCGCTAGGACTCTACCATTCGAAGGAACACTTGAATGTACACGCATCGCCAGACGGAACATTAAGCTGCCATCAGATATCTCTGCAAATGAAGATCTAGCCCCAGGAAAAATCTGTTTACCCTCTTTGGAGGCCACTCAATCATCTTGTGGTGGTTGTCCCCTGTTGCAAGACCAACACAAAAAAATGGGGTTATCCTTCTAGCTTATGGAGATGAGTCCTGTAAGTGCGAAATGACCCAAGATCCAGGCCTTTTGCTTAGTACCCTCTACTGGAACGACCTTGCACAACACAGGACTTGACTGAAGCAAATAACAAGGCCATCAGACTTGCTATGTTCTGACAATTCTGACTGGACATGGAAATGAATGAATGGTTAGAGTACAAATCTGCCCCTGGAAATGTCTTACAGAATAAAATCTCTCTTCTAAATCTCATCTTGCCATAATATAATCACTCTTAAATCTTCCAGTATCCCTAGGTCTCTTCCACATATACAACTTACTTTCATGATTCTTCAACCACGAGTTAACGATGATTAAATTATGCACTGAGCAAAACTCTACCAGGCGACTACCTCTTTTATTACTTTCCCCTGCCCACCTTCTACTATGTTTCCTTCTCTTCCTTTTCCTATTGCTACTACTACTACTACTACTGCTAGTACTGAATTACAGTCATTCATCACAAATTTTTGCCTCTCTTAACTA
Organism: Schistocerca serialis cubense; assembly: GCF_023864345.2. Classification (NCBI taxonomy): domain Eukaryota; kingdom Metazoa; phylum Arthropoda; class Insecta; order Orthoptera; family Acrididae; genus Schistocerca; species Schistocerca serialis. The sequence continues at coordinate 413,266,583 of NC_064641.1, read as the reverse complement.
TCTGAATACTTCCCTTCACATCATCATACATTGTTTGAATCTCTTTTTCACCTGTGGAACAAGTTGGTATGCAAACTTTATAACTGTGGTTTGTGTTGTTTTCATGTATATCTTTGCTACAATAGTTCACTGTACTGCTCATACAAGCTTATCCACATTTCTATTTTCTTATTCATTTTTAGATCTACTTCTGCACTATCCCTATTTGATTGTGCATTTAGAGCCCTATACTCACACTTGACAATAAATCTGGTTCTTTCTGCACTGCACTTTCACTAATTCTCATTGTATCAAATTTCAACCTACCCATTTTCCTTTTTAAATTTTCTTACCTACCTGCCCCATTAAGGAAGCCAACATTCCACACACTGATACAAGAAACCCAGTTTAGTTTTTCCTGACAATGTGGTCCTCTCAACTAGTACTCACACAAGGATCTGAATAAGGGGCTATTTTACCTTCAGTATATTCTACCCAAGAGGATTTGATCTTCATTGAACCGTACAGTACAATTGGGAAAAAACAAATAATGGCTGTAGTGTCACCTTGCTTTCAACCACCTATAGCAACAGTACAGGAAAGCCATGTTGGCTAATGTTGCAAGACTGGATCAGTCAATCATCCAGACTGCTGTCGCTGCAAGTAATGAAAAGACAGATGCTCCTCTTCAGAAGCTGTTTGTAATGCAACCCCCGGAAATTGAACAATATGACATGGTTCAGAAGTCTACAAAAAATATTACTATCAAACAACAGGGTTTTTTTTCTTTGGTTTACAGGCATTATCTTGAATTTATCCACATTGAAAGAGAGCTGCCCTTCAGTATACTTGTAATGTTACTTTAATTTCTGCTGGCTATTGATCCACCAGTACAACATACTATGTTCTGTATGCCAAATATTCTTTGAGACAGAAATAATGGTATGACCATACAACAAAGAAATGACTATGTATGACCATATCTTTATTATTAGTCGACAACAGTGCAGTGTCAACTACCTTTTAGAAATGGATGATTGAGTTTTACCATTTGGCTGCATCATCGTTTGTACTATATAGTGTGTGGGGTCCGGGGTTGGGGGGAAGCTATGTCTCATGCAAGTGGTGTTTCCTGGACCCATGCCCATTAAGAAGTTATGCTTACAGAATTGTCAATGTTTGATTTTCAGATGTCGCAGGATCTTCCAACAAACGGAAATTGCGAATGTTAGTCCAATTCTGTTATCTATTCAAGCATGACAACACACTTTTCTAGTCAAATTAGACTATTAGTTGTACCACAGATTTTTTCCTAAATATGAATTAGGAAAGGAGTTTATAGTGCAATATATTCAAATTAAAATCTAATATGAATTCTGTAAAAAAACACACACAGATATTTCAATTTCAGTGGTTTCAACATTGTGAGTGCCTCTACCCATATCTGATGTACATGATATACTGGCTTTGTTTGAAAAGGACATCTACACATGTAAATCACCTTCATCCTAAGAGCTTATATTGTATTTCTATGTTTCTAGTCTCGTTTGGTTGCTTTTGGTGGCCTTTTCTAAAATTGCATTTTTTTTATTAATGAGGGGAGCATAAAATCAATTTAAATTTTTGGTTGTTGGACATCCACATCCATTATATGTAATGTTCAGATTAAAATATTTGATACAATTGCAAAATGATTCTTTGTCTGCAGTCTATACAAAACTACCAGGTTTCAACAACTCAGCTACATCTACAGGTATATCTGTAAATTTAAGTAACACAATATCTCTAAACTGCAAGACTATGAACAAGCTAACAGTACTAGAGAAGAGATAATTGGGGTCACATAAATCCACTCCACCGAGCATACCTATAAATAGTGGGTTGAAGCGTCCATGTCCAAGCTAACTTACAAGGCAGTACATCTGATGGGAGGCAAGAAGTCTAAACAGCAGGTAAAAACCATGTAACGTATAGATGCACTTTCAAAAGGATCATCCATTCAGTTATGTAGTGCTGTCATCGGAATGCACCAAGCAGGTAACATGTAACTGGAACAATGAAACCACTGTTCAGGTAGCATAAAGTGAGTAACCAAATCACCACACTACAGCTCACACTTGCCAAATACTCAGACAGAGTGCCAATGCATCCCACCTGCCAACAGAGAAAGAACTGAGCAGTGGTGCACAGGCTGCATTGTTGTAAACATGGCTTGAGAAGCACTACATAAACATTTGGTGGTTGGTTATTTTTTAAAGTGCAGCAACATGTTACATAGTTTCTAGCCTGCTGTTCAGATTTCTGACTCACGCACAGAGTTTAACATGGCTTTATTTAATTTATTAAAAGTCAATGCTCTTTTGCCGAAACTTTCAGGGTAAGGGTCACTTTTGTCTGTTACAACTGAAAGGTGCTTATTGCAATGGCACATTTGGGCATTTAATATGATGAGTGATGTACAGCAGATGTGTGGCCATGTAAGTTAGCTTTGACATGGATGCACTTTGATCTACCGTTCCCTGGCACTCTCAATGCAGCAGATTTAACGTTTTTACTCTTGTACTGTTAGCTTGTTTACAGTACTGCAGTTTAGAGATATTGGTGTTATTTTTATTTACAGACACAACTGAAGATGAGGCTGAGTCCCTGGAACCTGGTAGTGTGAATACTTCAGTCAATAAATCACTGTGTAACTGTAACAGATCTTTTAATCACGAACAGAAAACTAATTACTTGTAACTGTTTGAGGATCAACCCAAAAGATACTTCAACAAGGAAAAGCAATGATTTAGAATTTCACGCAGTGTCTCTTTTGCAATGCCATGTAAATAAAATTTAATCATTAGTTACAATTTTTTAAATTATTATGTTTGTTTATTTTACTGCTAGGTTTAATTAGAGCTATTATTTTTCTAATTATGTTGATATCTTTGTATATGTAATTAAGGGAAACAGTGGTAAGTACCTAAAGAAAATTATGATTAAAATTCTTCTGGGCGTCGCGCCACATCATTATACAAAATACCAACTATAAAATCGACGTCTTGACCTTATTGCAATGGCCTTCATCCAGTTTGCCTCTATGTATTGCAGACAATTGGAGTCAGTATGTCATATCTGTGAAGCTTAACTGGCCCTAGCATACAACAGGCTAGTTATGGTAAAAGAAGACAGGCTAAGAAAGAAGCTATTCATGGACTATCTAGATTGTTAGTGATTGGCGATGGTCTGCAAACCAGCATTTGTCTTCTGCTGGGCATGTTTTCTTTGTGGCGTGTATGGAAATGACTGGCAGTTCATTGACAGCAGTTTGCTTAGGTTCTCTCTCCCTTGTCTGTTAGGGCCTCTGCCCTGTGACCAGTCGTGGTCCATTGGACTGGTGTAGCCAGCAGCCAGGATGCAGAAAGTTTGCATGCATCCTCTTTATTGATATTTTCAGGCTGCTTAAAAATTTCAATTGCCTCTCGTATTTTGTGTTGGCTTGTCTATGACTTTCGCCAGCACACAGACTTCCTGTAAAATAACAGGTTGCCCAGTCATGGTAGTGTTCTGCTATTGCTGGTTTATTATGCTGAGATAATCACACATGTTGTTCACATTTTGCTACTCCTGTGTTGACTGACTTCCCTGTATCACCCATGTAAGCAGCTCTGCACTCACAAAATACTCCTGTGGTATGAAGGTTGTTTATTGCATTCTTGGTGAAACTTATCAGCATGACTAGCCTGCCTACATCCTAGGGCCAATAAAGTTTCACAAATACGATATACTGAAACCAATCATTATTGCCTTGAGGAAGGCCACTGTTACACAGTAAATGTTGGTTTTATAGTTATATATACTATTTCACACATTTTGACGCAATACAACACCCAGAAGAATTTTAACCATCATGACACTGGTTGCAGAAGCTATTCAGGTATTATTTACAGGAAAGTTAGATATCCTTAGAAACCTACAACATTCATGCTACAAATCACAACTCAACTATTAAAAACCTTGCCGTATCTCTCCCTTTACAGAGTTTTGAGAAAATTCTCTTCACATTTTGTTCTAACAAGTGGGGATAGAATATCTTTTCCTTAAATGTGAGAAACAACATAATTTCTGAATGTTATTATTTGATACTAAAACTCAAATCATCCAAAAGCAATTTTACTTATTAATAGTCTGAAGCACTTAATTACTTAAACCTGTATCAGACGTTCACTTAGTCTGCTGAAGATTTAACTATCATATTTTTCTTATTTCAACTCTGAAAGTTTGATGATTAAGCCTGGCTTTACCTCTTTTACTTGCTTATAATATAAATTTTACTAAAAATACTGATCAAATTCTTTGATAAATTTTCAAGCAAATACACTTTTGGATTATGATTCTACAGAAATATTATCTGTAATTTGTTATACCAGTAAACAAGAAAGCAAAATGAGGAAATGGAATCCTGTTTTTATGCCTGTTGACCACCCAAGTACTTGTCTTTAATGCTTCTATTATAAGCAGTCTATTAAACGAGATGACAGCTGGTATGCACTGTCTTTTTGCTGTGCTCTTTCTTTTTTGTTGAGCCTGGTCACAAGATATTTGATCTTAACATTGTGTTAGTGAATACTCTCAAATGGGAAACAAGTCAGAAATCTGTAGTCTGAAAATTAACTGACAAAGCCAAATTTAATTTCACCTTCTTGCCTCACCAAGAAAGTGCTTATGAACTTTTCCTCTGTAGTGTAGCCCTTATTTAGTTTTCCTATGTGAATAAAAAATATAGCTTCTGAAAGTAAAATATATCAGCCGCCTAAGCCTCAAAATGAGAATTCACAGGAACTTTTGCCAAAATGCATCACTTACAAATAAGACATAAAACCACATTTGGAACATAATTTTTAATAGAAATCCAATGTGGAACACAAAATTATTGAGATTAAAATAACTCAGACACTCACAGATTTAAGAAAATACACTACGTGAACATTGAATTATGGCCTCTAGGTTGAAATAATTATAACTAAATAAGGCTATAGCATAAAATCAAAATGCATGTGGTTATCAATCATACTTAAGTTTATTCAGTAACGTCGCCACATTCGTACATTTATTATAGGGCCAGTCCAGAAGTTTGAGACTGATTGTGTTCTGCCACCAGGCACTGTGTTGTATCATTTCATTCTCTGTGTCATTGTGGTTCACAGTCTGAATACCACACTGCCTAATTCTCAGTGTTCGGTTTCTATCAACAAGTGCTTGATGTGTTTAATACTGACATACTAAAACTGTCTTAACTATTTACAAAAAATCATCTCTGATGATTGATGAATAAAAGTGAAAAGAGGAAGGCATGTGAACAAACATATTGAGCGTATAAAGGCATCAGGAAGGGGAAATTCTAAAGCCAAACTTGAAGAAAGTAAGTAGAACAGTATATTCATATGCTGGAGCATACCTTCCAAATATCTGAAACAACAAAAGACGATCATAAGAAACAGTTCTACATGAAATATTTATTCCACTACAGCAACGTGCTCCTGCTGAGGGAGGAGAAGGAGATTAGTGTTTAACTTCCCATCAACATTGACATCATTAGAGACTGAGTACAAGCTTGGATTAGGGAAGGATGGAGAGGGAAAGTAGCTGTCCCCTTTTGCAGGAATTGTCCCGGCTTCTGCCTTAAGTGATTTAGGGAAATCACAGAAAACCTAAGTCAGGCTGGCCGGGTGTTCCTTCACACTGGGCCACCAAACCACAAGTGAATCTAGAGGCTTTTATATTAGACTTTTTTTGCATTATTTTTACCTTGAATGTGACCAAGGGTTTTCTTTTATCCTTTAGAAAACATGCATGGGCATCGTACTGTAAAAAGGGCTATCTTTGCCTAAGAAGTGCTCCTTCATAACTTTCCCAGAAATATTTACTGTGGAATATTCAATGTGTAGTTTGAGATTTTTTATTAGCATACACTATGTTAAGGCAAGTTTTTTGAAAACAATCTGAAAGTAAACTGAAACATGCGTAAATAATCTTTGCAAACATACACACATCAAAATAAAACACTACTACTTCTCAGCGAGTCATTTTGCATCTATCTTCACAACAGTTAAGGAGTTTCCGCCCAAACACTCAACACTTCTAACTGAGGTACAATAACAGGCAGGGATTAAATCAATCTTTTTTTAATTTTTTTTTAACTAATATATCCCTACACATACAAAAAAAGTTACTCCAGCACAGTTGTGATTCATTGTTCCAACTGGTAGGCCAACCTGCCATAAGAGCATGAATGCCAACTGATTTAACACCATACAGTGAAGGGCAAAGTAATGAAATCTTCAGAAGATACTATTTCTCTTTGGCCCTGCAATAATGCAGATGCATTCTCCAATTGCTTCAGAAAATTTTTCACTTGTCAGTAAAACTATACGTCACAAAGGTGATATAACTATGAGAACACTTGTGGTATGACCTTCAGCAGGGATATCTGAAAGAGCATGGTCTCTACTATGAACTCCAAGTATAAAATTACTAGGAGTAAGTGTCCAAGGAATATGCCTGTTTCATTATTAGTCATCTACATTGTGTATTTTCCCTGTCAGGTCCATAATGAACAAACTTCATGTGATTAAAAATCATCTGAAGAATGAATGTTTGCTTATAAAAGCCATATAAAGTTATGCTTGATGTGTTCTTTTACTGTTGCAGAAAAAATGGAAACACAGAGAGAATATTAATTTTTGACATGACTGATTTATTTTATGGAACCACATAGGGATGATATAATAGATGTACTATGCCTGTCTGAACATCATATAGTCACAGACATGCAAAAGGTCTATGTAAGTGGATTTAAGCTTTCAGCACATGTAAGCAGTGGTAATATGGAAAAAGGAAGAGCTGCCATATGTATTAAAAGTTATCATACTGTGGAAAATTTAGAAACTAAATAATTCTGTGGAGACATCATATAGAAGCATGTGCCTGAGAACTTAAACTAAATAATGGTACTTTTGCAATTGTCTCCATTGGGAAATTTTCCCACCGTTTCTGAGAAACATGGATTCTTTCTTGTGCTATCTGTCAGACAGAGAGAAGCAAATTACTATTTGTGGGGACTTCAACAAAGATTTTCTTAAATAGTCTGTTAGGAACAATAACCTGTAAGTATTACTCTGCTCATTCCATTTGACATCAGTTATTGATTTTCCTAATCAGATAGGACAGGAAAGCAGCACACTGACATAATATTTTCACAGACAGTTATAAATTTAAACAAATAAACATGTATCTATTAACAATAGCCCTTCCAATGATGATTCACAGCTAGTTGCAGTATACGACATGGCTCCACAGCGTAAAGCACAACAGTCTGCCAAAGTAGCACGTTCAATAAATGATTTAACAATTCCAAATCCTTGGGAAAGCTTGCAGCATTTAAATTGGGATGAGGTGCACCAGGAACCTGATGGTAATTTAAAATTTAACTTACTTTATGATACATTTGTGAGTAAATTTGAAAACAGTTTCCTTAAGAAAACAGTGAAATATAATTGTAAGAAACCATGTAAAAACCATGGCTTATTAAAGGGATAAAAACCATCTTGTAATCAAAAAAGGGGAATGTATCTAATAACAAGAAAAAGTAATGACCCAGAAACAGACAAACAACATAAGAATTACTGTACTATATTAAGATAAGTTATAAAGAAGTCCACCTGTGATAATAAAATCAAAACAATTTGGACTGTCGCTGAAAGGAAAACAAGTCAACTAAGAGCACAGGAAGACTGTATTACCATCAAACTGCATGAAAAGTTTGTTAACAAAAAGTCAGAAGCTGAAAATATTTTTAATAATCACTCTTTACACGTTGTGGAGAAAACAGTACTTACAAGGGAACATCCCCATCACACCCCCCTCAGATTTAGTTATAAGTTGGCACAGTGGATAGGCCTTGAAAAACTGAACACAGATCAATCAAGAAAACAGGAAGAAGTTGTGTGGAACTATGAAAAAATAAGCAAAATATACAAACTGGGTCGTCCATGTGTAAGATAGGCAATATTAAGGGCAATGTGAGGCGAGGAGCGCCGTGGTCCCGTGGTTAGCGTGGACAGCTGCGGAACGAGAGGTCCTAGGTTCAAATCTGCCCTCGACTGAAAATTTTGCTTTCTTTATTTTCGCAAAGTTATGATCTGTCCGTTTGTTCATTGACGTCTCTATTCACTGTAATAAGTTTAGTGTCTGTGTTTTGCGACCGCACCGCAAAACCGTGTGATTAGTTGACGAAAGGACGTGCCTCTCCAATGGGAACCGAAAACATTTGATCGCAAGGTCATAGGTCAACAGATTCCTCCACAGGAAAACACGTCTGATATTTTGTACACGACACTGGTGACAGCATGCGCGTCACATGACAGGAATACGTTGTCGACCCACCTAACTAGTACACTTGGCGAATGGGTGAAACGATTCTTCTACCTTGCCTGATTTAGGTTTTCTTGTGGATGTAATAATCACTCCAAAAAAAGTGATGAAAACATAAGAGTTTTTCACATAAACTGAAAATAAAAAAGTTAAAATTTTCGATCAAGGGAAGATTCGAACTGAAGACCTCTCGTTCTGCAACTGTTCACACTAACCACGGGACCACGGCGCTCCCAGTCTCATACTGCCCTTAATAGTGGTTATATTACACATGGACGACCCAGTTTGTATATTTTGCTTATTTTTTCATAGTTCCACATAACTTCTTCCTGTTTTCTCGATCGATCTGTGTTCAGTTTTTCAAGGCCTATCCACTGTGCCAACTTATAACAAAATCTGAGGGGGGTGCGATGGGGACGTTCCCTTGTTAGATGTTCATTAGAAAAGGCAAAGCTATACATAGAAAAGGCAATACCTGCGAAATTTGATAAAACAGAAATTCTACCCACTTCTCCCACTGAAATTAGGAAAATAATAAACTCACTCACTTTCAACAGAGTACTAAAAGCTTGATCCCCAACAGACAATTAGGATTCGTAGCCAGTTATATAATCGCTGATTGAGACAGGGCATTTTTCCTGGTAGACTGAAATATCCTCCTGTTAAGCCATTGCATAAAAAGGAGGATAGATCTGATGACATCAACTGCCACCCAATCTCACTTCTGACAGCTTTATCCAAAATTCTTGAAAAAGTAATGCATTCAAGAATAGCTTCACATATTTGTCAAAATAAAGTACTAACAAAATGTCAGTTTGGTTTCCAAAAAGGCACTACCACATAAAGTACCACATATTCTTTCACTAATCAAATATTGCATGCCATGAATAATTGAACTGGTTTTTTCTTGTGATCTCTCAAAGGCTTCCGATTGTGTACATCACAGAATACTTCTAGATAAGCTTAAGTATTGGGGCGCAAGTGAGACAGTGCACAAATGGTTTAATTCATATTTAACTGGAAGTGCGTAGAAGGTTGAAACGAACAACTCATGTAATGCAGAAAAGTCAGCAGATACCTCAAACTGGGGAGGTACCACAAAATGGGGTCCCTCAACGTTCAGTCTTGGGTCACTTATTTTCATTAATATATATTAATGAAGAAATCAGCCAACCAGTTGCAAACCAAAGGTTTATTTAGCCACCTAGGTTTCGCGATATTTATAAAAGTATCTCCTCTAGATCTCACACACACACACACACACACACACACACACACACACACACACACGCACACGCACACGCACACACGCAAAGAGTTACATTTTGCCATTTTTTTATGTTCATTTTTGTCAGACACAACAGAAATCCTGTTCTCTCAATGCAATTCTTTCCCATCATTAACAAATCTGTGTTACAACATGTCCCACATTTTAAGCTTTCTTTGATGTTGTCACGACCTTTAACATTTATTTTCATACAGATTTCTGCAAAAAGTGCATTGGATTCCTCCTCAAAGACATCCATGGAACAAAGCAGAAAACTCTGAATATACACAAAATATTGATCATGTGCTGCAGCGTTAGTGCAGTAAGCAAGATTTTTATTCCAGAATAAGATTTTCACTCTGCAGCAGAGTGTGCGCTGATGTGAAACTTCCTGGCAGATTAAAACTGTGTGCCCGACCGAGACTCAAACTCGGGACCTCAGTCTTTCGCGGGCAAGTACTCTACCATCTGAGCTACGGAAGCACGACTCACGCCCGGTCCTCACAGCTTTACTTCTGACAGTATCTCGTCTCCTACCTTGGTAGAGCACTTGCCCGCGAAAGGCAACGGTCCCGAGTTCGAGTCTCGGTCGGGCACACAGTTTTAATCTGCCAGGAAGTTTCAAGATTTTTATTGTCAGCACACTGGGTCACGGCCACCTGTATTATAGGGTCGCAGTGTTTGGAAGGCTGAGAAAGTATGCTGAGACACTGACATAACGATAAACACAATATGACAATAGTGACCAGTAGCAACCTTCCATCTGATAATTGTGTTGTATTATAACAACTTAAATTTAATTTTACAGTTGCTTTAAAATGGGCTTCCACGAATTGTTACTTCTGGGTGAAACACTCATCAATACTAGGCATGCAGTCTTGGGTTGAAATGACTGATGTTGGAAACAAACATTTCTCCTGAAGATGCACGATAACATGACTACATTATCCACCCTCTTTCTGACCCAGGATGCGTCTGCACCAAGTGACGACGTTGTTGACAAGAAGTTGTAGATTTCGTGCCTATTGTTCTCTGTGTAAACTGCCAACTTAAGTGTTTTAACAAATATTGTGTTAAAAGTTTATATACTGTAATTTTATAATGGTTATCAATAATACGTCTCTCATTAGCTCACGAACATATTTTTAATGTGGTTTCACATAAGACTTTTGCCTTCATGTTTCCAATTTTTTAAAACCAACTAAATTTAAATCTGTACTGATTTACATCCACTGCATCAAATATGTCAATATAAGGACATTATATATTATGCTATGACACCGAGACACTGCTTTGTTCGATTATATTGTTTATTCGCATAGGCCTATTTCAGCCAAGTTGCCATCTTCAGGTTACATGTGGAAAATCGTAATTTGGTAGAATAATTCAAATTTTGAAGTATATAATTTAACATATTACAGAATTATGATTTGGTACATACATAAGGTGATCTTGAAATCCATATGACACTGATGTCTTAGTTGCTGTCACACTGTTGTGTAAGTTTTACTCCTTTAATGTTGGTGGAGCCATATCAGGTGTTATAACTTTTGCTGGAGCAGTATGTGTGAAGTTATCAAATTATGAAAATTTATTTCATAATGACATTACTTGTCAGTTGTATTGATTGTTGAGTCAGCGATGTTATAAGGTAACAGGTTGTTTGCTTCTATGCTATTCTGTAGGTCATATCATTGCACTTACCAGCTGTATTATATTGCTTACAGATTCGTGTTTATAAGCAAGATAATATAGCTGGTAAGAACAAAGATATGACCAACTGAATACCAACCCGTCATCACATAATAGAGCTGACTCAACTGTCAATACAGCTGTCAAGAACTGTCGTTATGAAATAACCCTTCATAATTCGACAACTTCACAAATGACTGCTCCAGCAATAGTTTAACACTTGCTATAGCTCCACCACCATCAAAGGAACAAACTTATACTGCTGCGTGACAGCAAATACGACATCAATGTCATATGGATCTCAAGACTACATCACGCACATTGTTGTTGTTGTGGTCTTCAGTCCTGAGACTGGTTTGATGCAGCTCTCCATGCTACTCTATCCTGTGCAAGCTTTTTCATCTCCCAGTACCTACTGCAACCTACATCCTTCTGAATCTGCTTAGTGTATTCATCTCTTGGTCTCCCCCTACGATTTTTACCCTCCACGCTGCCCTCCAATACTAAATTGGTGATCCCTTGATGCCTCAGAACATGTCCTACCAACCGATCCTTTCTTCTGGTCAAGTTGTGCCACAAACTTCTCTTCTCCCCAATCCTATTCAATACTTCCTCATTAGTTATGTGATCTACCCATCTAATCTTCAGCATTCTTCTGTAGCACCACATTTCGAAAGCTTCTATTCTCTTCTTGTCCAAACTATTTATCGTCCATGTTTCACTTCCATACATGGCTACACTCCATACGAATACTTTCAGAAATGACTTCCTGACACTTAAATCAATACTGGATGTTAACAAATTTCTCTTCTTCAGAAACGCTTTCCTTGCCATTGCCAGCCTACATTTTATATCCTCTCTACTTCGACCATCATCAGTTATTTTGCTCCCCAAATAGCAAAACTCCTTTACTACTTTAAGTGCCTCATTTCCTAATCTAATTCCCTCAGCATCACCCGACTTAATTAGACTACATTCCATTATCCTTGTTTTGCTTTTGTTGATGTTCATCTTATATCCTCCTTTCAAGACACTGTCCATTCCATTCAACTGTTCTTCCAAGTCCTTTGCTGTCTCTGACAGAATTACAATGTCATCGGCGAACCTCAAAGTTTTTATTTCTTCTCCATGAATTTTAATACCTACTTCGAATTTTTCTTTTGTTTCCTTTACTGCTTGCTCAATATATAGATTGAACAACATCGGGGACAGGCTACAACCCTGTCTTACTCCCTTCCCAACCACTGCTTCCCTTTCATGTCCCTCGACTCTTATAACTGCCATCTGGTTTCTGTACAAATTGTAAATAGCCTTTCGCTCCCTGTATTTTACCCCTGCCACCTTTAGAATTTGAAAGAGAGTATTCCAGTCAACATTGTCAAAAGCTTTCTCTAAGTCTACAAATGCTAGAAACGTAGGTTTGCCTTTCCTTAATCTTTCTTCTAAGATAAGTCGTAAGGTCAGTATTGCCTCACGTGTTCCAGTGTTTCTACGGAACCCAAACTGATCTTCCCCGAGGTTGGCTTCTACTAGTTTTTCCATTCGTCTGTAAATAATTCGTGTTAGTATTTTGCAGCTGTGACTTATTAAGCTGATAGTTCGGTAATTTTCACATCTGTCAACACCTGCTTTCTTTGGGATTGGAATTATTATATTCTTCTTGAAGTCTGAGGGTATTTCGCCTGTTTCATACATCTTGCTCACCAGATGGTAGAGTTTTGTCAGGACTGGCTCTCCCACGGCCGTCAGTAGTTCCAATGGAATATTGTCTACTCCGGGGGCCTTGTTTCGACTCAGGTCTTTCAGTGCTCTGTCAAACTCTTCACGCAGTATCGTATCTCCCATATCATCTTTATCTACATCCTCTTCCATTTCCATAATATTGTCCTCAAGTACATCGCCCTTGTATAGACCCTCTATATACTCCTTCCACCTTTCTGCTTTCCCTTCTTTGCTTAGAACTGGGTTTCCATCTGAGCTCTTGATATTCATACAAGTCGTTCTCTTATCTCCAAAGGTCTCTTTAATTTTCCTGTAGGCGGTATCTATCTTACCCCTAGTGAGATAGGCCTCTACATCCTTACATTTGTCCTCTAGCCATCCCTGCTTAGCCATTTTGCACTTCCTGACGATCTCATTTTTGAGACGTTTGTATTCCTTATTGACTGTTTCACTTACTGCATTTTTATATTTTCTCCTTTCATCAATTAAATTCAATATTTCTTCTGTTACCCAAGGATTTCTATTAGCCCTCGTCGTTTTACCTACTTGATCCTCTGCTGCCTTCACTACTCCATCCCTCAAAGCTACCCATTCTTCTTCTACTGTATTTATTTCCCCCATTCCTGTCAATTGCTCCCTTATGCTCTCCCTGAATCTCTGTACAACCTCTGGTTCTTTTAGTTTATCCAGGCCCCATCTCCTTAAATTCCCACCTTTTTGCAGTTTCTTCAGTTTTAATCTACAGGTCATAACCAATAGATTGTGGTCAGAGTCCACATCTGCCCCTGGAAATGTCTTACAATTTAAAACCTGGTTCCTAAATCTCTGTCTTACCATTATATAATCTATCTGATACCTTTTAGTATCTCCAGGGTTCTTCCATGTATACAACCTTCTTTCATGATTCTTAAACCAAGTATTAGTTATGATTATGTTGTGCTCTGTGCAAAATTCTACCAGGCGGCTTCCTCTTTCATTTCTGTCCCCCAGTCCATATTCACCTACTATGTTTCCTTCTCTCCCTTTTCCTACACTCGAATTCCAGTCACCCATGACTATTAAATTTTCGTCTCCCTTCACAATCTGAATAATTTCTTTTATTTCATCATACATTTCTTCAATTTCTTCGTCATCTGCAGAGCTAGTTGGCATATAAACTTGTACTACTGTAGTAGGTGTGG